>NC_091183.1:3462959-3605459 GCF_040958095.1 Procambarus clarkii | reverse complement strand
TTAATTCATGAAAACTTGGCTTATTAGGCAAATCGGGCCTTGAATAGTAGGCTGAGAAGTGCGTTCTGGCTATTAGGTACGACATATATATATATATATATATATATATATATATATATATATATATATATATATATATATATATATATATATATATATATATATATATATATATGTCGTACCTAGTAGCCAGAACGCACTTCTCAGCCTACTATGCAAGGCCCGATTTGCCTAATAAGCCTAGTTTTCATGAATTAATGTTTTTTCGACTACCTAAACTACCTAACCTAACCTAACCTAACGTTTTCGGCTACCTAACCTAACCTAACCTATAAAGATAGGTTAGGTTAGGTTAGGTAGGGTTGGTTAGGTTCGGTCATATATCTACGTTAATTTTAACTCCAATAAAAAAAAAATTCCCTCATACATAATAAAATGGGTAGCTTTATCATTTCATAAGAAAAAAATTAGAGAAAACATATTAATTCAGGAAAACTTGGCTTATTAGGCAAATCGGGCCTTGCATAGTAGTCCAAAAAGTGCGTTCTGGCTACTAGGTACGACATATATATATATATATATATATATATATATATATATATATATATATATATATATATATATATATATATATATATATATATATATATATATGTCGTACCTAATAGCCAGAACGCACTTCTCAGCCTACTATTCAAGGCCCGATTTGCCTAATAAGCCAAGTTTTCATGAATTAATGTTTTTTCGTCTACCTAACCTACCTAACCTAACCTAACCTAGCTTTTTTTGGCTACCTAACCTAACCTTACCTATAAATATAGGTTAGGTTAGGTTAGGTAGGGTTGGTTAGGTTCGGTCATATATCTACGTTAATTTTAACTCCAATAAAAAAAAATTGACCTCATACATAGAGAAAAGGGTTGCTTTATCATTTCATAAGAAAAAAATTATAGTAAATATATTAATTCAGGAAAACTAGGCTTATTAGGCAAATCGGGCCTTGAATAGT
Source organism: Procambarus clarkii (assembly GCF_040958095.1). NCBI lineage: Eukaryota > Metazoa > Arthropoda > Malacostraca > Decapoda > Cambaridae > Procambarus > Procambarus clarkii. The sequence continues at coordinate 3,604,450 of NC_091183.1, read as the reverse complement.
AGGCTGAGAAGTGAGTTCTGGCTACTAGGTACGACATATATATATATATATATATATATATATATATATATATATATATGTCGTACCTAGTAGCCAGAACGCACTTCTCAGCCTATTATGCAAGGCCCGATTTGCCTAATAAGCCAAGTTTTCCTGAATTAATATATTTTCTCTAATTTTTTTTCTTATGAAATGATAAAGCTACCCATTTCATTATCTATGAGGTCAATTTTTTTTTATTGGAGTTAAAATTAACGTAGATATATGTATTCGTTTGCCTTGTTCGAGTTGAATGTAGACACAGTAGTCGCTTCTGTATATATATTTATTGAGTGAGGCAAACAGGTGTATAACTAGCCAGCCGAGGTCCTACTACTCTGAGTCTGTAAAGAGCACTGAGGCTGCTGGGAGCATGGCTTGATGCTCCTCTGTCTGGCATGACGTCAGAGGCCTACTTGCCTGTGATTGGTTACATTTCAACTGACATAGAATTTGAGTATAACACCGCTCGGACACGCTACCAAGTCGACGTCCCTTGTCGACAAGCTCTGGCTAGCTATATAGTTACAATGATACTGAAAGGACCTCGGTGGCATTCAATAATGGCTTACATGTGAAATTTGCATAATAAAACATTGAAAGAAGATCAGGTGTGCGTAATACTAACAACTCGGCATATATGCACCAAAAAAAAAAATCATCATAATAGGTGAAAATCATGGTAACAATTCTTTGATTAAACCAGAGTATTAAGAACATGTGGATGTCTACTGATCAGATATGAACAATACAACTCAAGGTATTGCCTAAACAAAATCATTAACATGTGTCAATGGCATGTGCTTGAAAACCATACAAAATTAAACAATTATTACATTAATGGAACAAAGTTCTGACCTAACAACCATAAATGAATTTTAAGATTAGATAATGTGGATTTTTTTTTTCTCTATTTTTTTTTCTTTGACACTGAAATATACAATATATTTACAAGATCAATGTACAATATATTTAATGTGCAATATATTTACAATCTATATACAAGACCTGGAACAAGAAGACTAACATCTGCGTGATAGCAGTCAGGATTCACTGGCCACAATGTGGTTGCTAGAACAATAATAACTCTTATGACAAGCACTGTAAAAATACAAATGATAGTAGACTTAACAATGGCATCGAATTTATAACAAAATAAAGTTCAGAAAAACTAAACATTTTATATAATGGTAATAATACGACACATGTGGTAGAAATACTGCAAATGATTTTTTTTTTTTCAAAACAAACAGAATAACTGCAGAGTGCACTCAATTATAAATTCTGCGGATATCTACACCTAGCTCATCCAGAGCACTATACAACTCTGGCTCTGACTGAAGGTCCGGAACAAATGAAACTTCATGTGACAAACTATCATCTTGAGAGATATCCTCGTTAACATCTAGCCAATGGACATGTGGTTCCCTTACCTTGAGGTGCTTCCGGGGCTTAGCGTCCCCGCGGCCCGGTCGTCGACCAGGCCTCCTGGTTGCCGGACTGATCAACCAGGCTGTTGGACGCGGCTGCTCGCAGCCTGACGTACGAGTCACAGCCTGGTTGATCAGGTATCCTTTGGAGGTGCTTATCCAGTTCTCTCTTGAACACTGTGAGGGGTCGGCCAGTTATGCCCCTTATGTGTAGTGGAAGCGTGTTGAACAGTCTCGGACCTCTGATGTTGATAGAGTTCTCTCTCAGAGTACCAGTTGCACCTCTGTTTTTCAACGGGGGTATTCTGCACATCCTGCCATGTCTTCTGGTCTCATGTGATGTTATTTCTGTGTGCAGGTTTGGGACCAGCCCCTCTAATATTTTCCACGTGTAAATTATTATGTACCTCTCCCGCCTGCACTCACTAGCTAAAATGACTGTTGACGAGACTGATGAGGAAGAAACGAGGGGTCTAGATCTAAGATTATAATTGCTAGTATGGGGTTGCTGAACATCAAGTGGTCTGTCAACCACAGAAGGTGGTGTCCGAGTAGGAGTATCTGTCTGGGTAAGTTCATTGTCATCTTCCTCATCAGTCTCGTCAACAGTCATTTTAGCTAACTTCATGTGGTCTAAATGTTCATTTATATACTCTCCTGTTAACAAGTTCTTAAGTCTGTATTTGTTACCTTTAATAAGCTCGATTACCTTATATGGACCCAAAAATTTCTTAGTTAACTTATACATAGGACCAGACCTGTGTTGGTTAAGTATCATTACTACAGATCCAATAGTTATTTTACTGGGTTTAGCTCGTGCATTCCTTGCTAGAGTGAACTCGGCTGTAGCTTTGGACAGTTGTTCTCGTATTTTCTTGAATACTAATTGCATCTGTCTACGCTTCACTTGAACAAAATCATCTACGTTATATAAGGGAGTAGGAGGTACGTTAATCAATTCATTAGGGAGGATCTTATCTGTACCATAAAGAATAGCATGAGGTGTGTCACCTGTAGAAACATTAATTGAAGAATTTATAGCACACTGAATTAAGGGTATAAAATCATCCCAATTGTTGTTATCAAAATTCCCTTGACTCTCAAGGCATCTAACACTTGCTGGATGATAAGGTATGATGCTACATTTTTTTATGTTATATAAATCACACAAGCTAGTTAAAATACTATTACTGAATTCTGAACCATTATCTGAAAGGATTACTTTAGGCATACTATATCTACAAATTATTTGGTCATGGAATGCACTGGCTATAGTTTCTGTTGTTTTGTTCGGGATAGGAACTAGTTCGCAAAACCGTGAAAAATTATCGACCATTACAAGCAAATGTTTGTTCCCTTTCTCTGTTTCCGCAAAATTTGTCAAGAAATCCATTGATATTCGTTCCCAATGAGCTTTAGTTGCTGGGTACACCTGAATTGGATTAGGTCCTGAAACATGTCCCTTGTGCTGTAAACAAGTTAAACATCTGTCAACGTAATGAGCAATTTCCTTAGCCATTTTTGGCCAAAAATACTTCAATCGACCTTGTTGGAGTGTACGCTCCTTTCCTGGATGTGCACTTGCAGGAGCATCATGGATAATTTTTAACACAGTTGGTACCAAGACAGCTGGAACAACTAACTGACAACATTTCCTCGGGGCTGTCCCTAGCTTTACTACTCTACACAGTAAATTGTCCAACATAACTAATTCTTTCAATGGTACTGGCGGTTTATGAATCGGGCGAGTGTCTTGCTTAGTCAAAAATTTAATGACGGGTGCCCATATGGGGTCTTGTCTTTGTTCCGTTTCTACTACTGTAGCATCTAATGCTGGGTAATTTAACTGAATCGCAGCTACGTGTCGAGAAAACGCATCGGCAACAACATTTTGCTTTCCTGGAATATATCCAAATGTGGGATTGAATTCTTGAATTGTGAGCAAATATCTAGCAAACTTTCCAACTGGATTCTTATTTTTGAACAAGGGAATTAATGGTTGGTGATCTGTAAGAACATGAACTGGGTAATTATAAATTGTATCCTTGAAATGTTTAAGTGCCCAGACAACTGCCAAGGCTTCTCATTCTGTTGCGCTATAATTTTTCTCTTCTTTAGATAATGTGCGGCTAGCATAAGCTATTGCGTGATCTCTGTGACCTTCTGTTTGAAGTAAGGCAGCACCTAGACCTATGTCACTAGCATCTGTAACCAACGTAAAAGGTTTAGAAAAATCTGGGTACCTAAGGACAGGTGACGAAATCAAGGCTGCTTTGAGTTTTTTGAATGACTGATCCTGGGCCTCTCCCCAAACAAAGGGTTCATCTTTCCTTTGCAACTTGTAAAGCGGAGCGGCTATAATAGAGAATCCAGCAATAAATGAACGATAAAATCCTACAAGACCTGTGAACTGTCTTACGGCTTCTGCGGTACGAGGTGTTGGAAAATCACAGGCAGCAATAATTTTTTATTCATTCAATGTAATACCTGAAGGTGTAACTGTATGACCTAGGAAATTAATCTTCTGCTTTAAAAATTATCATTTTGCAAGTTTTATTTTTAAATTAGCTTCAGCGAGCTTTGCAAGTACTTTCTCAAGGTTCTGGAAATGAGTCTGAACATCTTGCGACATGATTATGAGATCATCAAGGTAAACTAGAAGCGTACTTCCTATCAATCTATGAAATAGATTTGTCATGAGCCGTGAAAAGGTTATTGGACTACTACGCAAACCAAACGGCATTCTTTTGAAATGAAAATGACCATTGGGAGTACTAAAGGCTGTCAATTGTTTACTTTCCTCATCCAGGGGGATTTGCCAGAATCCCTGCAACAAATCTAACGTTGAGAATACTTTGTTTCGACCAATACTTTGCAACAAATCATTTAGAACTGGAAGTGGGAAACGATCAGGTATTGTTACTCTGTTAAGCTTGCGATAATCGATTACAGGTCTCCAAGTCCCATCTCGCTTTGGTACAAGAATCAATGGAGCGTTCCATGGCGAATTACTCGATTCAATTACATCACTCTGTAACATTTCCTCTACAAGTCTTTCTGCTTCTGCTCTCTGAGAATGGGGAAGACGGTAAGCTTGTACATAAATAGGCGTAGTTCCTTGTTCAAGGGGAATTTTATGTGTAATAAGAGGAGTGAGACCTAACTTTTCTCCTGGTAGAGCAACAGCCGCTCTATTCCTGTTCAAAATTTCCAAAAGCTGAGCCACAAAGTCAGGAAAATCAGTAGGACTGAGGTGTTGCGCTTGCACCTCTGGCTGAGATCCCTGTTCTCCTGGTGTCAATGTACAAACAGTATGATCCATGGAGACATCATCCACAACTCGCACCGGTAACGAGTAATGGGCAAAATCTACTACATGGGTACCAGACTGGAGATGGATGTCGGCATTACTAGTGTTTGCAATAAATACTGTAACAGTACCATCCTGCACTGTGTGCCAGGAGGGTTCAACAAATGTACCATTCACTTTACATGTTTCACTTTCCGCAATCACATCCGACAACTCAGGCACTCCCTGAACCTTAACTCTTATTCTGGTGAGAGAATGAGGGTGTAGCACAGTGTCAGTAGCCGTGGAACCACTGACTTCAGAGATGGAAGCTGCCAGGCGAGCGAGACAACGAGAATCCGTTAGGGCGTCCCCTTCCAGAAAGTCCCGATACTCATTCTCCTTAACAACTGCACAACTACTATGCTTCAATCGAGTGCCTGTTTTCTCGGGTATGCTACCACGACAATGATCTGACAACCCTACGCTAGCAAGGCGGGTGTCAACAAAATTAATGTAAACTGATTGAAGGTTGAACTCGTGGCCCTGTCGATACATGCTACACAAGGGTATGACGTGGTCTTTGATACTTATGTTCCAGCGATGGGGAAACAATGCAATATTTTCATCCATCATGGTGTACAGACCTAAGAGAATGTCTCCAGGAAAATGAATAATGTCAACAACTAAACATGTTATAGACAATGTGACATCATTGAACTTGAGTGGGAGGTCAATTTCACCCTGAACTTTTACTTTATTTCCTGAAATACCACTTAGAAAAGGTATGTGTGACTGTTTTAAAATAGTAGGGTGCTTACTTGCAATGTCTCTGAGAGCTGAGGGCTTCACAATATTAATTTTTGCACCTGAGTCAAGAAAAACTTTTAAAACTCTACCATGTACAATGGCTGAGACAAGGGGACCGTCACTTGAGACTGGACAAGTTACTACTTTTGACTTATGTTGTCTGGGATATCTGCGTCTTGTTTGTGTCAAATTTACTGTGGATCCGTCAACATCTACAACTGGTCTAGAGTCAGTGTCCTCCTCTGTCAAGTGTCCAAATCTATTTTGGGTAGCTACTGAATACACAGGGAGGGCACTAGGATTGGCTAGCTTGAATTGGTTAGCGGATGGCCTTGGGGGATTCCCGACGACATGGAGTGAACATTCTGAGCTCCAGCATTCTGTGGCTGAGCATTATAATTTGAAATTGCATTATAGCTGGGCTGGGAGTTGTAATTACGTGGGTTCTGATAATGTCTTCGACGCTGTGCACCTCGCCAAGACTGACCGTAGGAGTTACGAGGTGGAGATGTCCTTTGCCTAGCTCTACAATCCGCAGTGTGGTGACCAACTTGTTTATGGTATTTGCAATATGGGAGCCTAGAATGATTAGATTGACGAGGGGACCGAGAGAATTGTCTAGGAGGTGATGATCTAGGGGCGGACCAACAGTCCCTTGCGAGGTGGTTACTCTTACCACAATGCCAACATGAGGGAGTGGATGGTTGTGGACTATGGCGTTTCGGCAATTTATGAGGCGGTGAATTTGACTGGGGGCTACGAGCATGGGTACGCTTCTGCGACCAAGAGTTTTGAGAGTTTGTGGGAGAATGCTGAGAGCTTGTTACTACATTTACAGTATCAGAGGGTGGCAACAGTTGAGCACTTCGGGGAGCTAGTTTATCGGTGGCATTGTTAATAGCCTCAAACACTTCACCAATTTCATGTTTAACACCAAAATTTTGTTGCTCAACGATTGGTTTAGTATGCTCGGGGGCAAAATGCATTAAAGTACCAAATGCTATCATTTTGGCCATAGCCTCAGGGGACAGATTATTGTCTTTATCTAACCAAGTCGAATTATTCATAGCAGACACTAAGGCATAAAGATACTGATCGAGACGGCTAGTAAATGCATTAAACGATTCACCAGGCTGCATGATGGCATTGGCAATTTTCTTGACTAACCGATACGGGTCGAGGTCTCCTTTATTAACAAAACGCTGGCGAAAGAAATCCTTAAAATCAGACCATGACTGGAGGCTAACAATGGCTTTCTCGTCAACAACGAAACGTGCATCACCTTTGGTTAAAATAAATAAATAAATAAATATGTTTATTCAGGTAAGGTACTTACATAAAAGTGATGTTACATTAATGGATTGATATATAGATAGAGCTAGTACATACAATGCCCAAAGCCACTATTATGCAATGTGTTTCGGGCAAGAAAAACATTAATATCTAGAACTTAATACTAATTGAGCATAAAGAATAAAAAGTGTTGAGAACAAATACAAATAAAGATAAAAAAAAGGGGGAACATGACTGAAAAAGCAGCACAAATACAATAGGTTGACAAACAGTGTTGATTAAAAAAAAAATAACAGACATGGGTTGACAATAGAGGAGTGAGGTAGGTTACAGGGAATTTATTAGGTAGTGTTTAGTTTTTATCTTAAACTGGTTGAGAGAGGTACAGTCTTTAACATGGTTGGGAAGGTCATTCCACATTCTGGGTCCCTTGATTTGTAGAGCATTTCTAGTTTGATTAAGTCGTACTCTAGGAATATCAAAACTGTATTTATTTCTGGTGTGGTGCTCATGGGTTCTGTTACAACCTTCAATGAAGATTTTGAGGTCAGGATTGTCATTACAGTTCAGCGTTTTATATATGTATAATACACAAGAGAGAATGTGCAGTGACTTAATATCTAACATATTCAGGGATTTGAGTAAGGGTACCGAGTGATGTCTGGGGCCAGAGTTGGATATTGTCCTAATAGCAGCTTTGTGTTGGGTAATTAGAGGACGTAAATGATTTTGGGTAGTAGAACCCCAAGCACAAATACCATAGTTGAAGTATGGATAGATGAGGGAGTAATAGAGAATAACCAGGGCAGGGCGTGGTACATAATATCTGATCTTAGAAAGAATGCCAACAGTTTTTGAAACTTTTTTTGATATATTTAGAATGTGTCCCTGGAAATTCAGCTTGTGGTCGATGAGAACGCCAAGGAATTTGCCATCTAATTTGTTACAAATTTGGGTATTGTTTATTTTGAGATTTATCTGATTAGAGGATTTATTGCCAAACAGAATATAAAACGTTTTGTCAATGTTAAGGGTGAGTTTGTTGGCAGTTAGCCAAAGATGGACTTTCTCTAGCTCAGTATTTACTGTGGCATTTAGAGCAAGGGGGTCAGGACTGGAGAAAATGAAGGTTGTGTCGTCAGCAAATAGAATTGGTTTGAGGTGTTGGGAGGCATTTGGAAGGTCATTAATGTAGATGAGAAAGAGGAGAAGGCCGAGTATGCTGCCCTGAGGAACACCAATGTTGATGGGTAGGGTGGGAGAAATTGTATTATTCACAGAAACATACCTGTCAGAAACATCACAGAAACAGCCTGTCAGTAAGATAAGATTTGAGGTATTGCAGGGAGTGTCCTCTGACTCCATAATGATGTAATTTAAGAAGAAGGTTTTGGTGGTTGACAGTGTCAAAAGCCTTACGCAGGTCCACAAATAACCCAACAGGAAACTCCTTTTTATCAAGAGCTGCGTGAATTAAGTTAATCATACTAATAAGTGCATCGTTAGTGCTTTTTTGGGGTCTGAAGCCATATTGACAAGAGCTAAGTATATTGTGTTTGGCTAGAAAAGAGTAAAGCTGCTTGTAGATTAGTTTTTCGAATATTTTTGACAAGTTAGGCAGGATTGATATAGGTCTGTAGTTGTTAACATCTGTGAGATCACCACATTTGTGGACAGGGGTTACTCTTGCTTTTTTTAGAATGTCTGGAAAGGTTTGGAGTTCAAGTGACTTGTTGAAGAGCAATGCAATAGCAGGGGCTAAAGATCTGGAGGCTTTTTTGTAAATTAAAGTTGGTATCTCCTTGAGGGCACTAGACTTGGTTTTAAGGGAAAGGATTATCTCATTGACATCAGTGGAACTAGTAGGCTTTAGGTACAGAGACTGTGGATAGTTACCTGTAAGATAGTCCTTAACATCAGTACAGGAAGATGGAATATCATTTGCAAGGGATGACCCAATGGAAGAGAAGAACCTATTGAACTCAATAGCAGAATCAGAGGCTGAAAGCTGACCAACATTTTTGGAAAGGAGTGTTGGTTTGTTATTTAAAATCTTCTTTGATCCCAATATTTGTGAAATTGTGCTCCAAGTTTTTTTAATGTTGCTCTTTATTTGGGTAAATTTATCTTCATAGTATTTAGTTTTGGCTCGTCTAATTATTTTAGATAGCAATAACGAGTAATTCTTTGAGAATTCTTTGGAGACTGTTCCTAGCCTATACTTCTTCTCAAGGTCGTGTTTTTTGTTAATGGATTTAAGTATTCCCTTTGTAAGCCAAGGATTGTTAAGCCTTTTGCTTGTGACTTGTTTTGTAAGCATAGGACAGTGGGTGTTATAAAGGCTAAGAGTTGTTTGAAGAAAAGATTGCACTGCTAGGTTGATGTCCCCTATGTTACCTAACTCGGACTTCCAGTTGACATTATCAGCAGCAGTTATAAAATTGTTCATAGCAGTTTCATTGTGCAGCCTAAAGCTTAACTCCCTTGTCTCTAGAGGTGGTTTGATAATGTTAGTTAAGAGAAATGTGGGGTAATGGTCTGTAGTGCTATTGGTGATTATACCTGAAGTAAGCGGAGAGGTTATGTTGGTCCAGATGTGATCTAGAGTCGTAGCAGTACTATCAGTGATTCTAGTTGGTCTAGTGATTAAGGGTATGAGGAAGCAGGAATTCATACAGTTGAGGAAGCTAACAGCAGTAGGGTGTTCAGGCTCGCAGAGGTCAATATTAAAGTCCCCTGCGATAATTAGATGGTTTTTGTTCAGTCTGTTATCTAGTATTAGATTTCTAAGGTTTGAATTGAATTCGGACACATCAGTGTTAGGAATTCTATAGACTGCACCCACAGACAGGACAGACTCGGCACCCTTGACTCTGAAACTGGCGAAGATATACTCCCCACAGCAGTCTCTAGTTCTAATTATTTTTAAGCATGTTAGTTCTTGGTGGTAGCAAAGAGCAGTACCACCACCTCTCTGCATTTGACGACAGTTGTGAATTGCCGAGTAGTTAGGCATGTTAAAGAGTTGAGTAGTATCCTCTTTCAACCACGTTTCAGTAAGTATAATAAAAGAGAATTTGTTGTCAATAGTTTCAATCAAGGCACTAACATCATCGAAGTGTTTACCTAGGGATCTAACGTTCAAGTTGATTACAGAGATATTGTGATTATCTGTTAATACATTGTTTACATCATGTGCTGTAAAATATCTGCAATTTTGATCATTAAAGTGATGACTGTCATAGATAGTGGATAAGAGGTTTAGTTCTGGGTCTATACTTGTCTGCATGAAAAGGCTGTTTGCAGGAAAACAAGGCAAGAATGGCAAATTACAAAATAGAAAACAAAGAAAAAAGTAGATTAAAAATTCTAAAGTAAAATAATCTTAATGGTAATTTTAAGTAAAAAGAAAAAAAAACTTAATGGGAACTAGGAATGTAAAAAATTAACTAGAATAATTACTAACAATAGATGACCAAAAAAGTAAAAAAACAATTATGAAATCTATAAGATGAAAAGCTTGCTTACTATACTATTATAAGTACACTATAGTTGAATACTAAAGTTACACTAAAACAAACTGAGGTAGTTTAAATAGAGATACACTCAGGAACACTGGATAATGAAGTTAATACTAGAGGACACAGGCAAAACCAGTGTACTATGGAACATGGGAGTAAAAAGAAAAAAGACAATAATAAAGATGACAATATTATTTTTTTTTAACTAAAGTTAAAACCTTTTGAAGGGAAAGGCAGAGCTAAAGTACACAATGGTAGTTAAATGAGATTATAATTTGAATTCAGGCTATATAGCAGATATCCTACAGTCACTGAGGAAAGAATTAAGGTGAGCTTCTGTGGTTATTGAATAGGTTTTTCCAGTGTCAGTCCTCCTAGCTATAATTTTACCATCTCGCACAAAACAGTGTTTAATTGTAGGGGAATTTTTGCAGAAGCCACACAGTTTAAAAAAGAGATTTTGCCTTGCACCTGGTCAGACATTCATTCACATAAACAGTGGATTTACTAGCGACTGCAGATGAGATAAGATCAGACTTGCGGGAGCAGCTATCTAATTTTAAACGAATTCGCCTGTTATTAGTACCAGATGATTTGGTACCCACTCTATAAGCTGCTTTGATGTCATTTTTTTGGATCAAATACCTTAACTTATCCTGCAATACTTTGATCACGATGGCAGCACAGTCTTCACCATCAGTTTCTTGGGGAAAATCACGTGAAGAGATAATTACAGACTCAAGTAGTTTATGTTGGTCTGTCTCGACTTGGGTAACAGTGTGTTGTTGTTGTAGGTTGTTCAGATGGTTCTCAAACTGATGCAATATTTCTTCCTGTTTTTTAGTGGTTGCATCTGGATTAAAGTTAGTAACTGTGTTCTTGAGAAGGTTTAATTCTTGTTCGAGGTTGACGACTTTGGTAGATAGATCTTGATTGTTCTTGAGTAAGTCTCCAACTTCATTCTGCAAAGATAATAATGAGCCTTGCAGGTTCATTATTAAGGCCGACTGCTCTTTGATTACTGTCATTTGATCTTCATGTACTTGAGTTAATAACTTGAGCCAAGGGTTATCAACAAGGCGCTTGAAGTCAGAACAAGGGGCAGCAGCTCATTTAAGTTGGTCCATATGGCTACCTAATAGTTACCTATAGTCTAATCAAACTAGAAATGCTCTACAAATCAAGGGGCCCAGAATGTGGAATGACCTTCCCAACCATGTTAATTAAAGACTGTACCTCTCTCAACCAGTTTAAGTTAAAAGTGAAGCTATACCTAATAAATTCCCTGTAACCTACCTTACCCTTCTATTGTCAACCAATGTCTGTTTTTTTCTTTAAAGAGCGCTGTTTGTCGACATAATTGTATTTGTGCTGCTTTTTCATCTATGTTTTCATTTCTTGTTTTCATTCTACTCATTATGCTCAATTAGTATTAAGCTTGTCATTTAAGTTTATCATGCCCGAAACGCTTTGCGTAATAGTGGCTTTAGGCATTATATGTACTAGCTCTACCGATAAGTCAAACAATCCTTGTAAAAATTTATTGTATGTATGTACCTTACCTAAATAAAATTGTATTGTATTGTAGTTGCATGGCCCGTGTCAGAGACGGCGCTGCGCCCAGCTGAGATTGTTTGTTATTGTTGACGGGGGGAGAGTCGGTACCCCCCACGGCGGCCACCGAGGGGGAGATAGCTGAACTAATCATGTTGTTAGCCTGGCTAGTAGGGTTATTCTTGTTAGGTGTGCTATCTTTCTTGAGGGTCTTACCGGTCTTACTTTGTATGATAGCAGGATAAATGTAGGCAGGAACAAATAGGGAAGCCTCGTTGATAGGCAGCAGCGAACGTCGGGTACAGCTTCTTAGATCTAGGGAGCAACACTAGTGAGGTCGAAATGAGAGAATTACGGGTTGGTCTTGTTGGTTTTTTCAATCACAGTTGGGTCACTGTGTACTTAGCTGCCTTCGGGTGATGCTACATCATTTGTTGGTAGCCGAGAGCTCAAGGATAAAAGAGGAGGGAGGGCAGGGCCGACAGGTGTTGTTGACGTTCGTTCGTTTAGATCGCTAGGTTGTGTCTACAGCTGACCGTGCAATTGCTAAGTATTCGGCATCAGTAGGCTTAGAAAAACGTGCAACTGTTTTCGCTTCAACCTTACTAAACCATGACTCTAATAAGCGCGATTCCCCAGCAAAAAGAGGAATATCCATTTCCTGAGCTGATCTCTGGCCATTGAGATGAGCAACTGTTCTCGTTGATTCTGAAGGGGTTTCAACAGTGGTAGGCATTGTCACAGCCGTGGAAGTAATATTTGAACGCAGATTATAATTAAGTGCACCTGGCATCAGCGATAGTATTCACAAAAATAAACACACAAAAAAATATCAACTTGACTAAAGTAAAAATGGCAGAAATAAAATTATTAAATTGGGCTAGGCAAGAAAATAATTAAAAACAAGCAATTTGTAAACTAATTTTAGCAATCTTTCATTAAAAAAGTGACTGGAATTAGATGTATGTAAATTAATTAAACCAGACTAAGCACAGCAATTTAGAATAAAAACTGTAAAATGCAATTGCAAAATTTCATTAAAAAGATTCAACACAACAAGTGGCAATGCAAGAAAAATGGATGTAGCACATAAACTGGACACAGGAATGTATATAACTGCTATGGTAAAAAAATTATAATATGAAATGTTGAAGGAATAAATTTCAATTTTAGGCCTGGAGGAATTAAAAAAAAATTATATTGCACAAATCCTTAACTGCTACTAAAACAAGGATTTCTTACTGCACTGGAATTTGAATTTACCAATAACACTCTAGGAGAACAATTAAAATTCAATGAAATTACTGTAAGAAGCAGGAATGTTGAAATCACACAAGAAAACTGTGGGGAGTGGAGTACTGAACCAGCTCCAATATTTAACAAGTCACTGAATGGTTAATTCACAGGATATTATGGATATTATTATGAAAGTCACTTTTTAGCACTTGGCACGTTGTTCTGAACTAGCAATTACTTATCTCAGGGTTGTAATTCATGAGGATCACCAGTAGCCAAAGTAGGAGGAACGTCGTGAAGATCTGAAGAGGCACATGTGAGGCGTGTTTACAAACTGGTGCGATGGCAGCGCTCCTGGCGGTGGTGGCGCGAGACTCAGGGAGGACCCCACACACTGTTGATGTTGGAAGCGCGAAGATAAATTCTGACGACGACGATATTGCGACGATGGCTGATGATCAATTGATAGTTGCGACGATGATTGACCACGATTGCAGTAGCTTGAACCCTCACGAAGCTTGATACTGTCAGCTTGGGTGGTGGTGATGCAGGTTCCCACGTGGTGGCGCGAGATTCAAAAAAGGCTGGCGCGGAAGCTTCCTTCCTTCTCACTGATGAATGAGCGTTCTCACAGGAAAATATTGACCCTTACTTATGAAACGTTGGCCTGGAGTAGTGGTAGATGGCAGGACTCCGGTCTGGCACAATATTTGATGCGTGGGTGGCAGGATGGCGGCTTATGGCGGTGGCGGTGGCTGGAACATGAGGCAATGTTGGGTACTTGAATTTTCGTTTCCAGAAAAAAAATTCTGGGTCCCACTGCTGCTACCAGTATTCGTTTGCCTTGTTCGGGTTGAATGTAGACACAGTAGTCGCTTCTGTATATATATTTATTGAGTGAGGCAAACAGGTGTATAACTAGCCAGCCGAGGTCCTACTACTCTGAGTCTGTAAAGAGCACTGAGGCTGCTGGGAGCATGGCTTGATGTTCCTCTGTCTAGCATGACGTCAGAGGCCAACTTGCCTGTGATTGGTTACATTTCAACTGACATAGAATTTGAGTATAACATATGACCGAACCTAACCAACCCTACCTAACCTAACCTAACCTATCTTTATAGGTTAGGTTAGGTTAGGTAGCAGAAAAAGTTAGGATAGGTTAGGTTAGGTAGCAGAAAAAGTTAGGTTAGGTTAGGTTAGGTAGCAGAAAAAGTTAGGTTAGGTTAGGTTAGGTAGTCGAAAAAACATTAATTCGTGTAAACTTGGCTTATTAGGCAAATGGGGCCTTGCATAGTAGGCTGAGAAGTGCGTTCTGACTACTAGGTACGACATATATATATATATATATATATATATATATATATATATATATATATATATATATATATATATATATATATATATATATATATATATATATATATATATATGTCGTACCTAGTAGCCAGAACTCACTTCTCAGCCTACTATTCAAGGCCCGATTTGCCTAATAAGCCAAGTTTTCCTGAATTAATATATTTACTATAATTTTTTTCTTATGAAATGATAAAGCAACCCTTTCCTCTATGTATGAGGTCAATTTTTTTTATTGGAGTTAAAATTAACGTAGATATATGACCGAACCTAACCAACCCTACCTAACCTAACCTAACCTATATTTATAGGTAAGGTTAGGTTAGGTAGCCAAAAAAAGCTAGGTTAGGTTAGGTTAGGTAGGTTAGGTAGACGAAAAAATATTAATTCATGAAAACTTGGCTTATAAGGCAAATCGGGCCTTGAATAGTAGGCTGAGAAGTGCGTTCTGGCTATTAGGTACGACATATATATATATATATATATATATATATATATATATATATATATATATATATATATATATATATATATATATATATATATATTGGAGTATACTGGCAGCAGGTTTTCTTTCAAACATGTTTCATTGAATATGACCGCATATTCTGTATTTATTATTTTCTGGTTAAGGGCTTCTATCCCTCTAACTATTTTCTTAGCATCAGGGCTTAATTGAAATAGGAGTTCTCCAAAACTCATTTTCGTACTTTTAAGGTGAAGAAAAGAAGTGATTTACTATAGAGTGTATTACACTTATTTGTATAATTTGCATGACGTTTCGAACCTCCATGGTTCATTCTCAAGTGAACAGAAGTGAACATCCCTAAACGGTGGACAGCTAAAAATCCCTTGTCCTAAAGATGGCTACTTTAACCTGACTTCTTATGATCTTACCCAGGACCAACGAGACCTCTTAAATCTTGGTCTAAATTGTCAATTCTTATCTAAACCAAAGATGCATCAAAAACGCCTGGAAATCGAAATGCTTCTGGACGATATCCATAAGCTAGAAGACAACAAAAAAGTCATCACCACTGACACACTTCAAGCTGAACTACTTGCAGAAGCAGGGAAAAAACGAGGAACATATTCATCTACAATCTTAACCCCACGACTCAAAGAAGCAGCGAAACAACTAAAAAATCTGAAAGACGTAACAATACGAAAAGCCGACAAAACAGCAGCATATGTATTGATTCCTACCCATGAATACATGAACAAAATTAGCGACATCCTAAGTGACGACTCCAAATTTCAACGAATCACGAGGAACCCCGTAGAAGACCTTAAGCGGAAAGTAAACAAAACAATTACAGCAATCAACGCAAAGAAAGGTAGTGTGCATTTCAATAAACTTCAAGGCGACTATGGCTTAGGATATGCCTACGGCAATGTTAAGACGCATAAACCAGGTAACCCACTACGCCCTATAATCAGCCAAATACCAACCCCAACTTATCACCTGGCAAAGAAACTCAATGAACTCCTAACTCCATACACTCCAAGTAAGTTTAGTCTACAATCATCAGCAGATTTCCTAGAATTGATCAAATCTACCCAGCCCGATGGAATCATCGCTTCCCTGGACGTTGAATCCCTTTTTACCAACGTCCCAGTCGACACAACCATAGGAATGATACTGGACAGAGTATACAGAGACGAGAGCACCCCCAAATTAGACATACCTGAGCCACACTTGAAAAGTCTTCTCGAAGCATGTACAAAGGAAGCCCCTTTCATCAGTCCACAAGGAGACATGTATTTACAAATAGACGGAGTAGCAATGGGCTCCCCCTTAGGAGTTTTATTTGCTAATTTTTATATGGGAACCATCGAAGATAGGGTCTTCAGTAGCAGACAAAAACCAACTGTATACTGCCGTTATGTAAATGACATATTCGTAATAGTAAAAGACTCAGATGAACTAATTGACCTAAAAAGACACCTAGAGAGAGAGTCAGTACTCCGATTTACACATGAAAATAGTGAAAATAACAGTCTGCCATTCTTGGATGTACTAATAACAAAAACAGGAACCTCTTTAAGCACCAACGTATATACCAAGCCCACCAACATAGGATTATGCCTGAACGGTAGAAGTGAGTGCCCCCAAAGATACAAAGCCAGTGTTCTCAATGCTTATATTCGTCGAGCGCTTACCCACTGCTCTGAATGGAGCAACGTGAGTAGAGAGTTTGAAAGAGTAACTCAGGTATTGGTGAACAACGGATATAGCAACGCGGAAATAAACGCTGCTATAAGAAGACACTTGGACCGTTGGTATAATTCAGAACCTAGAACAGAAACCACAGCACCCCCAATAAAATTATATTACAAATCAACCATGCACAGTGAACATATAAAAGAGGAAAGAATAATGAAAGAAATAATCCGTAAAGGAGTAAAAAGCACTACTCCTAACCAAAACATAAACCTGATAATATTCTACAAAACCAAGAAGACTTCCGAACTCCTTATCAAAAACAGCCCGAAGCCGACGGAGAACCCTCTACAGCAGTCAAGCGTTGTATACATGTACACTTGCCCCCACGAAGGATGTAACCTTCAATGTAAGTACATAGGTATGACGTCGACCAAGCTGACGAGGCGTTTGACATGCCATCTTCAATCTGGTGCCCCTAGGAATCACATGAGACAAGCCCATGACATTACTCTAACAAGGGAAATGTTGAACAAGAATACTTGCATAATAGACAAAACCCAAGATTCAAGAAGATTACAAATTCTTGAGGCAATTCACATAAGAATAGAGCGACCTACCATGAACACCCAAATCACGGAACTATTTACTCTACCCACCATGAGAGTAAGGACAAGACAAGAACATATCGATGCCAACACAGAAGACAATGTCCAACATAACAGGCCAATTACACTGGATTAATCTTTGTGTTTAGATAGGAGATGCCTCGTATGGGCCAATAAGCCTTCTGCAGCCCCTATGTTTATCCCTTATGTATCCCCCCATGTTTTCACCTTCATTGCATTATCACCTGACCTAATGCGGGTATAAAATCAACTAGTATTGTAAGATCTGTTCACTTGAGAATGAACCATGGAGGTTCGAAACGTCGTGCAAATTATACAAATAAGTGTAATACACTCTATAGTAAATCACTTCTTTTCTTCACCTTAAAAGTACGAAAATGAGTTTTGGAGAACTCCTATTTCAATTAAGCCCTGATGCTAAGAAAATAGTTAGAGGGATAGAAGCCCTAAACCAGAAAATAATAAATACAGAATATGCGGTCATATTCAATGAAACATATATATATATATATATATATATATATATATATATATATATATATATATATATATATATATATATATATATATATGACTGAAAACTCACACCCCAGAAGTGATTCGAACCCATACTCCCAGGAACAACGCAACTGGTAACTACAGGACGCCTTAATCCGCTTGACCATCACGACCGGACAAAAGGAAGTGATAGCCGAAGCTATTTGAACCACTTCCCCGCCGGTACTCAGATGGTAATCTTGGGCATAGCATTTTATCAAATCACCTCATTCTTTGGGGCACACGTGAGGAACACAAATGTGAACAAGCCTGAATGGTCCCCAGGACTATATGCGACTGAAAACTCACACCTCAGAAGTGATTCGAACCCATACTCCCAGGAACAATGCAACTGGTAACTACAGAACGCCTTAATCTGCTTGACCATCATGACCGGACAAAAGGAAGTGATAACCAAAGCTATTTGAACCACTTCCCCGCCGGCTTCTGGGGTGTGAGTTTTCAGTCGCATATAGCCCTGGGGACCATTCAGGCTTGTTCACATTTGTGTTCCTCACGTGTTCCTCACGTTCCAGCACCATACTGTCCCCCGAGCTCAAAGCGGCAGCTAAGAGCCTTCGTGAGAACAAGGAGATAGTCATCAGAAGAGGTGACAAGTCGCCAATATACGTCACTCTTAAAAAAAAAGAATATCTGGCGAAAAGGAACCTTATTCTCTCTGACCAAACTAAATTCCAAAGGGTAACGAAGGACACTACAGCCGAATTGAAGGTAAAGGTCAACAAATTGATCGAAACTGTGAACGCCAAGAAATCTGGACTCCACCTGCCAAAGATTATTGAGGAATATTAGCCTGGATACGCGTATGGAAATGTCAAGACATATAAGCCTGGAAACCCACTTCGGCCAATCATTAGCCAGATACCCACACCCACGTACAGACTGGCGAAGCGACTCAACGGCTTGCTGATTCCTTATGTCCCTTGCACCTTCAGCCTGAAGTCTCCAAAGGAATTTGTTGACTTACTGCGGGGAACACGGGCCACAGGGATAAGAGCCTCGTTGGATGTAGAATCCCTGTTTACCAACATACCTGTGGATGAAACAATCGGAATGATAGCGGACAGAGTGTATCGTGATCTGGCCTGTACTCCTCTTGACATACCAGAAAACATTCTAAGGAAACTACTCCAAGCATGTACTAAAGAGGCACCCTTCTTGAGCCCGGATGGGCACATGTATAAGCAAGTAGATGGGGTCGCCATGGGTTCTCTTCTAGGTGTCCTGTTTGCGAACTTCTACATGGGTACCATCGAGCAAAAAGTCTTAGTCGACATGAACTTGAAACCGGCCATATACTGCAGGTATGTTGACAACATTTTTACACAGGTACCTGATGTCAGACATCTGTAGGAGCTGAAGGAGGCATTTGAGCAGAATTCTGTGTTGCGTTTTACTTACGAGATGGAGAAGAATGAGAAGCTGCCCTTTCTAGATGTAACAGTCATGGAAAGGAGCGGAGGTTTCCACACTGCAGTCTACACTAAGGAAACAAACATAGGAATGTGCCTCAAAGCCAACAGTGACTGCCCAGACAGGTACAAGAGGAGTGTCGTTAACGCTTATGTCGACCGTGCTCTCAGCCACAGCTCAGGATGGAAGCAAGTCGATGAAGAACTCTGTAGGGTAAGGCAGGTCCTAGTCAACAACGGCTTTGCCAATGGTTTCGTTGAAGACATCATAAGGAAGGTGTAATGCCATGCAACCTCTGAAGAGACAACTAACACAACACCTGTACCCCCTATAAGACTATTTTACAGGAACTTCTTTTCCACAGCTCATAAAACGGAGGAAAGGGTCCTGAAAGATATTGTAAATAGAAACGTTATCCCTACAGACAAAAATCAGAAGATAAAACTGACGATTTACTATAAAACCAGGAAAACGGCCAGCCTACTCATGAGAAACTCTCCAGACACAAAGCAGAACGCTTTAAAAGAGACTGTGGTGTTTGTGTGTTACTGAGGAAGTCTTGATTGTAGGGTTGATGTAAAGTCATGACTTGGTTACTGACTTTAATACTTAATATGATTACATGACTAGTAGCTACCAAGCTTGGCTGGCGTCCTGTACGCTCTCTTTACCTCCTCTCTCTCTGGCGTCTCAGCCGCCGCACATAGAAAACGGATGGTACCATTTTCTGTGAACATGACATCCCTCCTTTTCTTTAAAAAGAATGAATACAGGATGTCTACCATGCTTGTAGCACAAAGCAAAGTTATTGACACAAAGTAAGTTATTACCATATCAAGAGATACTGCATACATTTAACATTAATTAAGCACACAAAGAATTTAAACAACTTAATCTTTTCCACAAAGGATTTCAATGTTAAAAATACATATGCAATGTTAAACAAACATGAAAGAAACTGTACTACAAAGTTACAAAATATTGAATGAGATATCTGCATTATTCAAACAATATTAAATTTAGTTTAGCATAAACAGTAAATACTTTTCATTACATAGGAACACAATTAATCATCAAATCGTGTAGGGCGTTTAACATGACGTTTAGGACGAGAGTCCTTAAATGCAATAACATCCCTTGATGAATTGTTTGTCGGGTTATAACTATTTTTTTCTTTTTCTTTTGCACGACTTTGCACTTCATCATTTTCTACACTAGTTGGAATCACTTTGAAATAAGTCATATTACGTGTTATACTATGATCTCTATTACTAGCTGTTACCATAGTTCCTTTTACACTAATCACTTTATATGGTTTTGTATCATACGGCATATCTAACTTTCCCTCTTTTTTCTTTTTAACGAGAACAGTGTCTCCAACCTTTATGAACTGTTCCTTTGCACGTTGATCATGAGCAATTTTCATTTTGCCCTTGGCTAGTGCATCCTTCTGAGCGAGACGTTTATCTGTTACCTCGGCTGGCATGACGGGTAGTGCGATTCTCATAGGACGTCCAAATAAAAGTTCGCCAGGCGACTTACCCAGTGTTCCATGTGGTGTTGCACGGTAGTTCCTGAGAAAAGCATACATAGCTTGTTTCCAGGATCGTCCTTCGGCATGAGCACAGCGTACCGCTTTCATGAGAGGTTGCATGAATCTCTCAACTTCTCCATTTGCTTGAGGATGTAGTGGCATCACACGGCGGTGTTTGAATCCAATATGCTCAGAAAAGTTGACGAAGTCTTGTCCATTGAATGGCGGTCCATTGTCTGTCTTGACAACTTCAGGAATGCCAAAGTTTGAAAAGATCTTGTCGAGTTTCGAGATGACGGCCTTTGCAGATGTGGAATTGATGATTTCTACTTCTGGATAACGTGAGTGATCATCAATGACTACCATCAAGTACTCTCCAGTTGGTAGTGGTCCGCAGAAGTCCATTGATACTTCCGTCCATGGTGCAGCAGGTAGTGGTGAAGGTTGTAGTGGTGTTGGTCTTGAAGTATCCACTGCAGCTTGGCAAGGGACACAGGCATCATGCATATCCTTTGCTTGACGATCAATGCCAGGAAACCACACCTTTTCTCTTAGCAGCTGTTTCGTCCTAACAAGACCTTGGTGTCCTTGATGTGCAAGCTTCAGAGCACGTTGCTGGAGAACAGCTGGAATCACGATACGAGTACCTCGCAGCACAGTGTCGCGTTGTTGCGTAACACTTAATTCTGTCTGGATGCGTTCAAGTGCTTTGAATGCATCTTGGTCAACTCCTGAGGGTGGGATGCGTGGAAACTTTTTCTTAGTCAATGCATCCACTGTTGCTTGCAGAGTTGGGTCCTCTAGGGTTGCAGTACGGATTTCATCAAGAGTAAGAGCCTTAGGGACTGCATCACAGGTTACAGAGTGTACATATTCCTCGGCAACTTGCTGATGCTTGGTGATGGTGAAACTGTTTGCAGGATGTCGACTGATGTAATCAGCGGGATTGCCTGCACCCGGCTTGTATTTCACCGTAAAGTTGTATGGTTGCAGACGAAGAGCCCATCTCTCAATGCGAGCTGGTGGTTTGGACTTTGGATTATTGAAGATGGTCTCCAACGGTTTGTGGTCAGTGACTATCGTGGTGAAGGGTGCACCAAGCAGATACACATTGAAGTGTTCACAGCCCCATACAAGAGCAAGAGCTTCCTTCTCTGTCTGACTGTATCGTTGCTCAACATCTGTGAGAGAACGGCTGGCGTAGGCAATTACTACTCGGGAATCTGGTTGACCAGGTTTGTGTTGGGCTAAAACAGCACCTAAACCAACAGGACTAGCATCCACTGTTAACTCAGTGTCCATTGATGGATCAAAGTATGCAGCAGTCGCATTCTCTACTAGTGCATCTTTCACAGCATCAAATGCATTTTGCTCGATATCGCTCCAGTACCATGATGCGTTTTTCTTCAGGAGCTCACGTAGAGGCTTCGTAATGGTAGCAAAATCTGGAATGAAGCGAGAACAGTAGTTTGCCATTCCCAGAAAACTATGTACTTCAGTGGACGTTGAAGGAGGTGCAGCATTCTTGATATCTGCAACTTTCTTAGGATCTGGAGACAGACCTTTGTCACTAAGTACATGTCCAAAGAATTCTATTTTATGTTGATTGAACTCACACTTTGCTCGGCTTAGCGTCAAATTCTTTTCTCGTAAGCGTTGCAATGTTGCACGAAGAGCTTTGTCGTGTTCAGCTTGGGTACGGCCATAAACAATGATGTCATCAGACATGTTGTCAGCATTAGGTATATCTTGCAATACCTGGCTGATGATGTGCTGGAATACCTCGGCAGCACTGTTAATACCAAAACTCAGGCGCTTGTACCTATACAGACCTCGATGTGTCGTAAACGTTGTGATGAAGCGACTCTCATCATCAAGTTCAAGCTGATGATAGCCCTTGTTTAAATCTAACTTGCTGAATATAGTTGCACCATTCAAGCGGTAGATCATATCATCTACAGTCGGTGTAGGATGGCGTTCACGCATTATTGCCTTGTTGGGAACACGCATGTCCACACAAATGCGTATCTCATCTGGATTCTTCGGCTTTGGTGGAGTGACAATTGGGCTTACCCATGGGGTTGGGCCTGTTACTGGTTCAATGATATCTAGTTCTATCAGCCTATCCAGTTCGGCATCGACTTTCTTGCGAGTATGGAATGGTTGTCGGCGATGTGGTTGGGCAACTGGAATTACATCTGGGTTGATATGCAGATGTACTTTGCTATCAGTATAACAACCTATGGATTTAAATCGATCAGAAAATTCAGCAACAATACCATCAACATTGTTTGCAGATTCCACTGCTACAGCATTAGAAAGCTGAAGTAGCCCCAATTTGGTTGAAGTCTTGTAACTGAGTAAAGACTCCTTTGCATTCCTAACAACATGGAATGTAGTAATGAGCATTGCATTCTTTGACATAATCTCTGCAGTGAAAGTTCCAATCACTGGCAAGGCTACCTTTGAAGCATAGGCAGTGGCTTTGCCATTATAGTTCTCAAGCTTTGGGAACTGTTTTTTAAATTTCTCATAGTGGCACTCAGCAATGGTATCAATGTTTGATCCAGTGTCAATGAGAACTTTGAGACAAATACCAGCAATGTATACACATGTCTCTGGGTTGTTTGGAAGATCATTCCATTCTGTGATTGATTGTACTCCAGAAGTATAATCACATTCACTGTCATCTGAGACTGGTTGTAATGAAATGTTGTCTTGTACATTGTTAACATTCTTGATTTGAAGTGCAATATTGTGTTTACCACCTCGACCCCTATGACCTGATCCTCGTACAGTGCTTTTATTCATTGACTGTGGTTTCTTTAGTGCAGAACGACACATAGCACCAAAATGACCTAGTTTTCCACACTCATAGCACTTCTTACCTTGAGCAGGACAAACATTATCTTGGTGTGGGTAGTCTCCTCCACAATTGTAACATTTATTGTTGACACCCTCTGATGTGGGTCGTTGTGACTGCTTGAGCCTTGTTCCTTGACCCCAGTTGTGACGTGGTTCTCGGCTAAATTTACTGTTAGGTTTGGCATGTCTTCTTTGATTACGATGTCCTCCCTGAACTTTACATACCTCATCACTGTTAGTAACAGTGGCAGAACCGTTATTGGCACTGCACTCCATGACACGAGCATCACGTGCAGCATCTTCCATTCGACGAGCAATATCCAGTATCTTGGTAAGAGAACTTTCATCATCAACAAGTTCTAGAGCTCTTCGGCAGAGACGTGTAGATGTGCATGTTTCAATTATTTGCTGTTTGATTTCTTTGTCAACATCAGCAAACTCACAATGGGCTGCTAAACCCTGCAGACGTGTGTGGTATTGATCCACAGTTTCATTAGAGAGTTGTTTTGCTCTCCTGAAATGCATAATTTCCATTGCAGTATTTTGCCTTGGTTTGAAATGCTCTGTTAGTTTGGCTTTGGCAGTGTCATAATCTTTGGCACCACCAGTGTCTTTCAGTGTGTCAAAGATGTCACAAACTCTATCACCTGCATAATGAAGTAGAAAGGCACGCTTTCTTTCAGCACTTTTGATGTCAGAAACTATCAACAAATTTTCAAACCTTTTAAGCCATTTGACCCACCTCTGTGACAGGTTTGTCTGGTCACAGTCAGGATCAAATGCAGGAAACTGAGGTATATTTGCCATTTTTACTGAATAAATGTAACTTATCACTTAAATGTTCCTCAGAATATTAAACACTTACTGCACTGTATATGTTAGTCAAGAATTCACTGTAATTACTTTAATTTTGCAAAGCACACAAGCATTTTAATGCAAAAGTTCACAACAGTGCACAATATAGCAGCAACTGACTTCTTACCTAGCCCTTGTGTACATGTGTTGTTCCTACTCACAGCAGCAGCACAGCAGTTGGTACAGCAGCAGTTGGTACAGCAGTTGGTGCAACAGTTGGTGCAGCAGTTGGTACAGCAGTTGGTACAGCAGTCAGTTCAGTGTGATGAATTTTGTAGCACGAAGCGTCGTTTCGTAACCAAAACATCAGGTTTTGTACACATCAATGCGTCGTTTCGTACACAACGTCGGCAGATTCCTCAGTACACAGTTTCTTCAGCACAGCTTGGGTAGCACACAGCTTGGGTAGCACACAGCATCGGTTAGCACACAGCATCGTTTAGCACACAGCATCGTTTAGCACACAGCATTGGTTAGCACACAGCATCGGTTAGCATACAGCATCGGGTATGGCGCTCACAGCTTCTCTTCCTCCTCCAGGCAGCATGCTTCTCCCTTGTGTTTGAAATTGAACAAATACCTGCGTTCACAGTTCATCCTCGTCACCAATGTGGTGTTTGTGTGTTACTGAGGAAGTCTTGATTGTAGGGTTGATGTAAAGTCATGACTTGGTTACTGACATTAATACTTAATATGATTACATGACTAGTAGCTACCAAGCTTGGCTGGCGTCCTGTACGCTCTCTTTACCTCCTCTCTCTCTGGCGTCTCAGCCGCCGCACATAGAAAACGGATGGTACCATTTTCTGTGAACATGACAGAGACCAACGTCGTCTATGCCTTCAAATGCCTTCTTGGGGATTGTAAGCCTCAAAAAAGTCAGTATATAGGCAAGACAACAACATCTCTTTCCAGGCGTTTAACGATGCATAAGCAACAGGGCTCCATTAAGGAGCATATAATCTCTTCCCACAACCAAACCATCACCAGAGAAATCATAGCAAACAACACAGAAATCATCGATAGATACAGCGATAGCAGGCGGCTTGACATCTGCGATGCACTACACATCAAGAAGTCAACACCAGCAATCAACAGCCAATTAATGCACAACTATATTCTACCCACTTCAAGACTTCGTACCAATATAGAAGCATCAAGAAATATGGGCTAATAGGCCCTTTGCATTTACTTCCATTCTTCCCCTTTAACTTTTCTCAATATTACCCAATATTTCGTGTTCTATCTTGTGTTGAAAGTTTGTTTTCACCTCATCCAAAACTGTTGTAACATATCACCTCACCCAAATGCAGGTATATAAAATGAAAAACCGTTTGAATTTTAGCATAGTAAGAAATCTGTTTAGTGTTTGCAGGTTATAGTTGTGTGTGTGTAAACTAAAGTCTTTGAAAATGTATTAAGTTATTACGAAACGCGTTCAAGTGTCGCGTCAGACTAGAAATAAAAATGAATTTTGGAGAACTGATTTTTCAATTACCATCGACAGTGAAAAGAAACATAAGAAATATTGAGAAAATTCGTCTTTGAATTATTAATCTTACTTCTTCGGTCATAAATATATATATATATATATATATATATATATATATATATATATATATATATATATATATATATATATATATATATATATATATATATATATATATATGTGTGTGTGTATATCATGAAAATAAACACGTGATTAAGAATGTGACAATGTCAGACCACGAAGGAAAAATGAAGATGTATTTAATTTAAGTCACCTTCTGAAGATGTATTTAATATACGAAAGTACTTAAGGAAATTTCCTGTTTCATTTTTCCTTCGTGGTCTGACATTGTCATACATATATATATATATATATATATATATATATATATATATATATATATATATATATATATATATATATATATATATATATTCACCCTTCCCACCTCACTCAAAAGTAGATATAAAATCAGGGAAATGCAAGTTCTAATCAGTTGTGTATTTGTGAAGTCTTTGAAAATGTAATAAGTTTTACGAAACGCGCCCGTGTCGCGTCAGACTAGAAATAAAAATGAATTTTGGAGAAGTGATTTTTGATTTACCTCCAACAGTGAAGCATAATGTACGAAAGATTGAGAAAATTCGTGTTAGAATTATTAATCTTACTTTTTCGGTCATATTTAATAAAATATGTCTACAGGAAAGACTGCTACCAAAATATACTAATGTTAAAGTGCACGACCCAGCAGCAAGGAATCAAGCCTTCACGATAAAATATCGCCAGGATCTGATTCGTGATCAGATATACAAGGCAGAGAATGAAATCAAAGACAAAAAAACGCAACTACTTCATGCTACAAACGAGTGGAGAAATAGCAACATCGACCATAGTATCCGTACCCGCATTGAACAACACCTCGACATCCTCACAGACCAACATCACCTCAGCACTGAAACAAGGATTATCAAGAAACTAACAACATTATATGGAGGACCTATGGCAATTCCACGACCAAGAGATGGCTTCCTGAACCTTGCAGGAATTAACCTCACTGAGGACCAAGTCACTCTCCTAAATCTGGGCATAAACTGTCATGTTATGTCCAGACCGAGTGAAATGGCCCGGAAAGTGGAGTTGGAAATTCTGTTGGACGACATATTCGACCTCGAGACACAAAAGAAGGTCACTACCAAAGATACCTTACAAGCAGAACTTATTGCAGAAGGAGGAAAGAATCGAGGCAACTACAGAAGCACCATACTGTCCCCCGAGCTTAGAGCGGCAGCTAAAAGCCTTCGCGAGAACAAGGAGATAGTTGTCAGGAGAGGTGACAAGTCGCCAATATATGTCATTCTTAAAAAAGACGAATATCTGGCGAAAATGAACATCATACTCTCTGACCAAACTAAGTTCCAAAGGGTAACGAAGGACACTACAGCCGAATTAAAAGCAAAGGTCAACAAACTGATCGAAACTGTGAACGCCAAGAAATCCGGACTCCACCTGCCAAAGATCATTGGGGAATATAAACCTGGATATGCGTATGGAAATGTCAAGACGCACAAGCCTGGAAACCCACTTCGGCCAATCATTAGCCAGATACCCACACCCACGTACAGATTGGCAAAGCGACTCAACGGCCTGCTGACTCCTTATGTTCCTTGCGCCTTCAGCCTGAAGTCTCCAAAGGAATTTGTGGACTTACTGCGGGGCGCACGGGCCACAGGGATAAGAGCCTCGTTGGACGTAGAATCGCTGTTTACCAACGTACCTGTGGACGAGACAATCGGAATGATAGCCGACAGAGTGTATCGTGATCCAGCCTGTACTCCTCTTGACATGCCAGAAAGTATTCTGAGGAAACTACTCCAAGCTTGTACTAAAGAGGCACCCTTCTTGAGCCCGGATGGGCATATGTATAAGCAAGTAGATGGGGTCGCTATGGGTTCTCCCCTAGGTGTCCTGTTTGCAAACTTCTACATGGGTACCATCGAGCAAAAAGTCTTAGTCGACATGAACTTGAAACCGGCCATATACTGCAGGTATGTTGACGACATTTTTACACAGGTACCTGATGTCAGACATCTGCAGGAGCTGAAGGAGGCATTTGAGCAGAGTTCCGTGCTGCGTTTCACTTACGAGACGGAAAAGGATGGGAAGCTGCCTTTTCTAGATGTAACAGTCATGGAAAAGGGCGGAGGTTTCCACACTGCAGTCTACACAAAGGAAACAAACATAGGAATGTGCCTAAATGCCAACAGCGACTGCCCTGACAGGTACAAGAGGAGTGTTGTTAACGCATACGTCGACCGTGCTCTCAGCCACAGCTCAGAATGGAAGCAAGTCGACGAAGAACTCTGTAGGGTAAGGCAGGTTCTAGTCAATAACGGCTTCTCCAATGGTTTCATCGAAGACATCATAAGAAGGAAAGTGAAAAGCCATGCAACCTCTGAAGAGACAACTAACACAACACCTATACCCCCTATTAGACTATTTTACAGGAACTTCTTTTCCACAGCTCATAAAACAGAGGAAAGGGTCCTGAAAGATATTGTTAATAGAAACGTTATCCCTACAGACAAAAATCAGAGGATACAACTGACGATTTACTATAAAACCAGAAAAACGGCCAGCCTACTCATGAGAAACTCTCCAGACACGAAACAGAACGCTTTAAAAGAGACTAACGTCGTCTATGCCTTCAAATGCCCACTTGGGGACTGTAAGCTCCAAAAAAACCAGTATATAGGCAAGACAACAACATCTCTTTCTAGGCGTTTAACGATGCATAAACAACAGGGCTCCATTAAGGAACATATAATCTCTTCCCATAACCAAACCATCGCCAGAGAAATCCTAGTAAACAACACAGAAATCATCGATAGATACAGCGATAGCAGGCGGCTTGACGTTTGCGAGGCACTACACATCAAGAAGTCAACACCAGCAATCAACAGCCAATTATTGCACAACTATATTCTACCCACCTCAAGACTCCGCTCCAATATAGAAGCATCAAGAAATATGGACCAATAGGCTTTCTACAAACACTTCTATTCACCTCAAGACTCCGCTCCAATATAGAAGCATCAAGAAATATGGACCAATAGGCTTTCTACAAACACTTCTATTCAATATCCATTGTTTCGTGTTCTGTCTTGTGTTGATACTTTTAATACCCTATTAATATCCTCTAATGCCACATCATCCTTCCCACCTCACTCAAATGTAATGCCACATCACCCTTCCCACCTCACTCAAAAGTAGATATAAAATCAGGGAAATGCAAGTTCTAATCAGTTGTGTATTTGTGAAGTCTTTGAAAATGTAATAAGTTTTACGAAACGCGCCCGTGTCGCGTCAGACTAGAAATAAAAATGAATTTTGGAGAAGTGATTTTTGATTTACCTCCAACAGTGAAGCATAATGTACGAAAGATTGAGAAAATTCGTGTTAGAATTATTAATCTTACTTTTTCGGTCATATTTAATAAAATATATATATATATATATATATATATATATATATATATATATATATATATATATATATATATATATATATATATATATATATATATGTGTGTGTGTGTGTGTACTCACCTAATTGTGCTTGTGGGGGTTCCCAGCAAACACAAATCATCTAGGAAACGTTCGTCTATCTCTTCCCATAGGTGTGGGAATGATTTGCATTGAGAATGGTGCAGGAGAGCCTTTGAGAGACTTTTAATAAAAAAATCCAAACACAAAGGTTTTATTTTAAATTGTTTTTTTACAACTATTTTGTTCCAAATGTAAAACTAATAGTTTTTACATGTTTAAATATAAAATTTATGGTGTTTTTTGTAAAATTCATTAATAAATTGTGAATGATATATATTGGCTGAGTGAAACCTTTAAAATCCATTTAGTTATAATATGATCAGAAAAAAGTAGTTTTCCAAATTTTCTAAAAATCGCTCTTTTTAACACAATTTGACTCCTTATGCATTCCACTAAACACTAATATCATATTTAAATATATAATTTATGTATTATTCCTTAAAATAATTTATATAAATTATAAAAGTTGCTGGAAAGTGGTGTGAAAGAATCTGAAAACGTTTTGTTGTCTTATATATTGGCATGTTCTTATTAACTATGTCTCAAGTGCACAGTTTATCAAACAAGAAGATTAACATTCGTCAACCCTTAAAATCTTATATGTTATCTTGCTGGTGCAAAATGGGTGAATCTTTAAGAACAGCTAGTATCTATATGACAAATGATGTTTTCCCTAACTCAAACAATGTAGGGTTTATTATTCTACACATATTTTTAATGACTCTTAGATGTTTACATTCTCTGAAGTATAATTGTGAAGGCTGTGTCCATCACTCTCACCACAGATTCTTAAACTCCTCTCTGCAGGTTCAACTATAATTAATTTCCATTCTGAATCTCCATGGACATTTGTATCCAAAATGAAACCAATGTGGTTTCAAATAAGACAAATACATGACTTTATGATAAATTCGTTTTCTGTAATATAACCTTTGTTCTCATGTTCTTAATTACAGTTTCTATGCAGGTGATGAGTACTCACAATACCTTAAGCGTCAAAACAAAAATGTGTATACTCTTTTTACTCTCCTGACCTTAGTTCTCAAGCTACGTATTTCATTTTGGTACCAACGTGTTTGCAATAAAATTCTCTAGAAGAAAATTAGTAAAAAAGGTCACAAAAAGTATATGGATACCAGCACCAAATAAATAACTACGTAGATGACTCGCCGTGAGCACCCAACAGCAACAAAATGTTTTTACTCTTGGGATTGTTATCACTTCCACACTTGTTCTACAGCGTTAATTTTGGTATCAATGGACTTGCAATGAAATTCCCAACACGGTGATATAAATATAAACGTAGAATAATGGTCGTGGCCCACCCGCAAGAGTGTGGGAAGTGGCGGAACTGTTACCCAGTATTGGTGACGCGACAACACATGTTCCATACAGCGCTTTGAAAGTTTCTAATTATTTCACTCTCCTGACATTATTAGGCTATGTACATCATTCATTTTTGTGCCAATGTGTTCGCAATAGAATGTTCTATGAGCCCGTAGGTAAAAAAGAGCAACAAAGCGTAAGATAGAATAGCACCAAATATAAAACAACGCTGGAACATGTCAGTGAGCGTCAAACACACACGAAATGTTTTTACTGTTGTTATGTTTGTTATGTTATCTGTTATAGATAGGAGCTACCTGGTATGGGCCAATAGGCCTTCTGCAGTTACCTTTGTTCTTATGTTTTTGCCCTGTAACCTAAATGGTTACAGAGGCACATATATGGGCTTAGGGACTGAACCCACACTACATTTAGCTAAGCTGGTTACAATCTTGATAATATATTTACAAAATTCAGTATAAGTCGTCACATTATCAATGGGTTCGAGGTCAACCACAATTTCCTGAATGGATATAACAAAGGGTATATTAATAGGGTATTAAAATTGTCAACACAAGATAGAACACGAAACAATGGGTATAAATTGGATAAGTTTAGATTTAGGAAAGACTTGGGTAAATACTGGGTCAGTAACAGGGTTGTTGATTTGTGGAATTTATCTTAACTTATAAATTTATCTTTATTTATCTTAAACTGGTTAGGTTAGGTTGTTATCCCCTATCGTTTGTGAGAAAAAAAAATGACTAATACGTTCGGCGAATGACTTTGACTTCAACTTCACTTTGACTTCGTTCATGGCATCGTATTTTCCATAATATATAAGGGGCTGACAATGCATTTATATTATTTTGTATAAATAATTTTGAAATTTCATGTACCCTAAAAATAGTAAAATAAAGAATAAGAATAATTAAGTAATTGTTGTAGTAAATTGTCACACGTTCATCATACGCAAACGAACACACAGTTTTTAGCGTCAGTACAACAAGATCCCCGCCATTTTAAAACACGGCTTCGAATGTAAGTAATGTTTTTCTCGTACTAACACTGTGTTATACAATAGATTAGGTCTTGAATTCACAAATTTAGTTGTTACATCTGACAGAGTATGTTAGACGGTGTAATGCTGGTCCATGTTGACGTATTTGTGGGCTTGGTTGGTTTAAATGTGATGGCACCCCAATATGGGCACACAATATTGGCACCCCACAACTGCTGCATATTCTAGCTTTGGACTAACAAAAGTGGTGAACAATTTCTTTAGTATTTCGCCATCCATGTATTTAAAAGCAATTCTGAAGTTGGAATGCATGGCATAGGCTCCTCACACAATGTTCTTTATGTGGTCCTCAGGTGATAGTTTTCTATTTAGAACCACCCCTAGATCTCTTTCTTTATCAGAATTCCTTAAAGATTTCTCACATGGTGGTGGTTGTTATATGTAATGGTGGAGGTTGTAATGTGTGGTGGTGGTAGTGTGTGGTGGTAGTTGTAGTGTGTGGTGGTGGTGGTAGTGTGTGGTGGTGGTGGTAGTATGTGGTGGTGGTGGTAGTGTGTGGTGGAGGTTGTAGTGTGTGGTGGTAGTTGTAGTGTGTGGTGGTAGCTGTAGTGTGTGGTGGTGGTGGTAGTGTGTGGTGGTGGTGGTAGTGTGTGGTGGTGGTGGTAGTGTGTGGTGGTGGTGGTGGTAGTGTGTGGTGGTGGTTGTAGTGTGTGGTGGAGGTTGTAGAGTGAGATAATAACAGTAGTGTGTGGTGGTGGTTGTAGTGTGTGGTGGTGGTTGTAGTGTGTGGTGGTGGTTGTAGTGTGTGGTGGAGGTTGTAGAGTGAGATAATAACAGTAGTGTGTGGTGGTGGTTGTAGTGTGTGGTGGGCTTCTTATATGTGCTATCAATTTGCTGTGTGGTGCCTATTATTTTTGTTTAAATTACCAGTTGATGCCGGCACGGCAGTTGATGCCGGCACAGTATGTGCTGTCTGTGAATTCCTCAACCTTTATATCAGGCAGTTTATATATTAGAATAATAATTAGGTTTATTTTTCATCCTTAATTCCAAGAACCTCTACCACCACATTGAGTTTAGTAGCTCTGTGCACGTCAGGTGCTGTTTAATATACAGACCTACTCCTCCATTTGACCTAGTTTCTCTATCACATCTATTTAAATTGTAGTTGGGAATCCAGATTTTACTATCCATGTAATCTTTTTTATTTCTTTTTATATATCTAATTGATTTTTTCTAACAGTTAAACAGAAAATAGTTTAATGGTATTTATTTATTAAATTTATATTGGTATTTATTTATTTTGGTATTTTTTATATTTTTGGTATTTATTTATTATTTATATTATCAATTGAACTACAGTAGTTAGTTTTTATCATCTGAATGCACCAATATGTCTTCATTCTTCCCAGAAGAAGGAACTAGGTAATGTTCATCATCTGAATGCACCATCTGAAGCTTTTAAAAACTCATGATACAAGAGAGGTTTATCAGCTGTATGCACCATCCTGTGAGTTTTTATAAGTCGCATTTTAATTAACCATTACTAAGCTAATTATCTTCAAGGTCATTTTACTTTATATAAACTTTAACTTTATATAAAGTTTATATAAACATTTTACTTTATATTTATATTATTTTTCTTATTATTTTTTATTTTACATTTATATTGTCAGTCTTTACTGATTTTTTGTTTTTTATTTTATGTAACTACTGTGTCCTTCCTGGCTATCTATTGGATCTTTATTTTACTTCTAAATTGTTACTATTTTATTGCATTTGCTTTTATTCTTGTGTTTTGCTTTATCGTGTATCTTGTATCGTGATCACTCTGCATCTCCATGCACACTGATATTGATCCTGATCAAAATCTTGTGTCTCATATGTACACCAACCAGCACATCATTATTGCAAGTATTTCACAGCACACCAGGCTAAAACCAAACTCCAAAATAGCACCTGTCTATCAGTTTACAATCAAAATGTTAGATCACTTGGTAAACATTTTGACGATTTAAATGCATTACTCACAGCACTAGGTACTAACTTATCGTTCATTATTTTAACAAAAACTTGGCTAAATAAAGACTATACCCAACTCTACAACTTAGCTGGTTATAAAGTCATTCATAACTGTAGGCCTAATAAAAAAAAAAACCTGCCTGAGTCACTCAAACATCAGCCACTACCTTTGACCACATATGGACAAACATAACAGCTCCCCTTGTATCTGGTATAATCTACGACAGAACAACTGACCACTATCCTACCTTTCTCATAGCGAACATGGACATAACACCACCAAAAAGCAAGAAACTTTCATTTAGGCTACACAGTGAATCAGCTTTAGGCAATCTTACAGATGCACTTCACAATATTAACTGGGATTCTGAATTATAATGCATGACTTATTTTTAGAATTTTAATACATATTGCATCTGTCAATACATAATTAACAATAAAATAGGTAATATGGTTAGTCTAATGTAGAAATTTGACACTCTTTAACTGAATGTACGAGTATAAGCGTAATGTAATAATTCAATAATTACTATTTGTAGTTTTATGTATTTAAAACTATTTGGTAAATATTTTCTATACAATGCTAATACGCTTCCACCCCTGACAGAATCTGTGGTGCAAGCCTTACCTTGTTGAGCGCAATAAGAAAATTGTCTTCAAAACCTTGAATATTTGCAATGTAATATTAAGTAAGTAAATTTTATAATTTTTGTATTATATATGTATGTGTATATACTGTATATGGATATATGTGTAAATATTTGCATATCAAGTATTGCTGATATGTTGAAGCATGTACTGTATTGGTGGAAACAGATACACGGTTAAGATTGCTAATTTACTGTAGTCTAGTCTAATTCAATCATTTTTAGTAATCTTTGAGAACATTTATGGTTGAAGGTGCCGGTGCCAGTGGACCACTTTGTGCTTTAGGCCTGGAGGAGCTTGGTCCACCAGGCTGTTGTTTGGAGTGGCCTGCAGATCCACATACAGTCTGTTGATCATATACAGTCTGTTGATCAATTGAACTACAGTAGTTAGTTTTTATCATCTAGTTTTCTCTTGAAGATGTCCATGGTTGTTCAGGCAATATTTCTTATACTCGCTGGGAGGATGTTGAACAACTCTGGACATCTGATGTTTATTGTATAAAATCTGCAATTTTGATCATTAAAGTGATGATTGTCATAGATACTTGATAAGAGGTTTAGTTTGGATCTAAACTAGGTTGCCTGTATAATGTTTGATTTCTTTATTTTGACTGCACCTTAGTATTTGGAAATTATCACTGTTAAACATACATCATGTTATTTTCTTCTGCCCAGTTAAAAACTTTATTAACATCTGCTTGCAGTTTTTCAATTCTTCAGCAGAGGTAATTTTCATGGTTTGTCATAGAGGTCAAGTAACTGTGAGAGTCATGATCTTCCCGCTCTAAAATCTATCATGTACTATCAGCTATTGGGTTTGCCAAAATTATCAGGGTAGGTTAGGTTTGGTCATATTTCTACATTAGTTTTAACTCAAATTCTTCCTTTGCAAAGTCACTTTATTATTAATCCATTTTTCTGGGAGAGCTTTCTTTGGGGACACACTGGGCTGCTCTTCTGGAACTTTTAAAACTTTTTGACCTATGTATTTAAAAGCAATTCTAAAGTTAGAAAGTGTAGCATAGGCCCCTTGCACAACGTTCTTAATATGATCCTCAGGTTATAGTTTTCTATCTAAAACCACCCCTAGATCTCTTTCTAGATCAGAATTCTTTATAGATCTCTGTGGCTCAATCATAGAAACTGAGTAAATTCGTTACACTGGACCTTCCAGATCGAATACCATGCTGACAGTCTGATATATCATTCAGTACGTCTGCATCTGAAATTGAGCAATACCGGATTTATTATTTGGTTTTATAAATTTTATACTTATAATCTTAACTTATTTCAGAGACCACGAGTAATCTGGGCTTCGAACTCAACAGAAAAGCCTTCCGTAGACCTGCTTCTTTGCTACATAATAGACAAAATTTAGTAAGTATTGATTTATTATGTGTTTATTTATATATTTAACCTATATGTAACTCCCTCTTTGTAACAAAGTTCAAATAAAGCAAATATATATGTGTACATACAAAAGAATGGGGGATGGTAGAAGATAATATTAGTGTTTAGTGAGTGACCACAAGGTCTCCTCTGAGTACTTTTTATTTTCTTCTCCGAGGCTATGGGTCCCCACATTGGCACCAGAGGTCTTCCTCATAAACTTTTTATATAATATATATATAAATAATATATATATAAAGTTAAAACTAGCTAGTTATTGTTAAAACTAACTAAAACTCCTCAACTCCTGGAGTTCCTCCAGCTCCTCAGATGGCGGGCAGGAACCCTGGATGCAGTGCGCATTTCCCCTCTGTATCGCCACACTGAGGCGCTGGAAAAGAAAGCTTGCAGCTCTCTGGTCCCTTGTTGTTTCAATGAGCATATATATATGCTCATATATATGAGCATATATATATGCTCATATATATGAGCATATATATATATGCATATATATATATATATATATATATATATATATATATATATATATATATATATATATATATATATATATATAAATATATATATATATATATATATATATATATATATGTATGTATATATACATATATATATATATATATATACATATATATATATATATATATATATATATATATATATATATATATATATATATATATATGTATATATATATATATATATATATGTATATATATATATATATATATATATATATATGTATATATATATATATATATATATATATATATATATATATATATATATATATATGTATATATACATATATATACATATATATATATATATATATATATATATATATATATATATATATATATATATATATATATATATATATACATATATATACATATATATAATATGTTGTGAGTATGACTGAAAAGGTACGATTAATAATTCTAACACAAATTTTTTCAATATATCTTATGTTTCTCTTCACTGTCGATGGTAATTGGAAAATCAATTCTCTAAAATTCATTTTTATTTCTGGTCTGACGCCTGAACGCATTTCATTATAATTTATTTAATTTTCAAAGATTTTACTTTATACACACAAAATACATCCATATTTCCATCCATACTCGCTTTGGGTAAGGTGATATGGTACAAAAGTTTTGGGTGAGGTGAATGACATATGCTCATGATAGAACATGAACCAATAGGTATAAAAACATTAGAATAAAAGTACCTGCAGAAGGCATATTGGTCCATACTTCCTCTTGTTGCTTCCATATTGGTTCGTGGTCTTGAAGTGAGTTGCATATAGTTGTGCATTAATTGGCTGTTGATTGCTGGTGTTGACTTTTTGATGTGTAGTGCCTCGCTGATGTCGAACCTCCTGCTATCGCTGTGTTTGCCGATGATTTCTGTGTTGTTTGTTATGAATTCTCTGATGATTGTCTGGTTGTGAGAAGAGATTATATGTTCCTTGATGGAGCCCTGTTGCTTATGCATTGTTATTTCCCTGGAAAGAGACGTTGTTGTCTTGCCTATATACTGAGTTCTTTGGGGCTTACAGTCCCCAACTGTATTTGCTACGCCTTCAAATGGGCATTTGAAGGCGTAGCCGACGTTGGTTTCCTTCAAGGCGTTCTGCTTGGTGTCTGGAAAGTTTTTCTTGAATAGGTTGGCCGTTTTTTTAGTTTTATAGTAAATTGTCAATTGTATTTTCTGATTTTTATCTGTAGGGATAACGTTCTTATCATCAATATCTTTCAAGACCCTTTCCTCTGTTTTATGAGCCATTGAAAAGAAGTTCCTGTAAAATAGTCTAATAGGGAGGGTATATGTGCTGTGTTAGTTGACTCTTCAGAGGTTGCATGATGTTCCACCTTTCTTTTTATGATGTCTTCAACAAAACCATTAGAGGAGCTGTTGTTGACTAGGACCTGCCTTACCCTACAGAGTTCTTCATCGACTTGTTTCCATCCTGAGCAGTGGCTGAGAGCATGGTCGACATAAGCGTTAACAACACTCCTCTTGTACCTGTCTGGGCAGTCACTATTGGCATTGAGGCATATTGCTATGTTTGTTTCCTTCGTGTAGACTGCAGTGTGGAAGCCTCCACTCATTTTCGTGACTGTTACATCTAGAAAGGGCAGCTTCCCCATCATTCTGTATCTCGTAAGTGAAACTCAACACAGAATTCTTTGCAAATGCCTCCTTCAGCTCCTGCAGATGTCTGACATCAGGTACCTGCGCAAAAATGTCGTCAGCATATCTGCAGTATATGGCAGGTTTCAAGTTCATGTCAACTAAGACCTTCTGTTCGATGGTACCCATGTAGAAGTTCACAAACAGGACACCTAGGGGAGAACTCATGGCGACTCCATCTACTTGCTTATACATATGCCCATCTGGGCTCAAGAAGGGTGCCTCCTCAGTGCAGGG
Source organism: Procambarus clarkii (assembly GCF_040958095.1). Classification (NCBI taxonomy): domain Eukaryota; kingdom Metazoa; phylum Arthropoda; class Malacostraca; order Decapoda; family Cambaridae; genus Procambarus; species Procambarus clarkii. The sequence goes on along the minus strand of NC_091183.1, from coordinate 3,565,945 downwards.
AATTGCTATAGGTCCTCCATATAATGTTGTTAGTTTCTTTATAATTCCTGGTTTCCAGAGAAAGATAAGATATATTGAGAAAATTTGTGTTAGAATTATTAATCTTACCTTTTCGGTCATATTCAACTATTATATTGTTTACAAGAAAGACTGCTACCAAAATATACTAATATTAAAACGCACGACTCAGCAGCAAGAAACCTAGCCTTTACAATAAAATATCGCCAAGATCTGATTCGAAACCAGATACACAAGGCAGAAAATGAGATCAAAGACAACAAAACGCAACTACTCCACGCTACAAACCAATGAAGAAACAGCAACATCGACGAAGACCTCCGTACTCGTATTGACCAACACCTCGACATCCTTACAGATCGACATCATCACAGCACCAACACCAAGATCATCAAGAAACTAACACCATTATTTGGAGGACCTATGGCGATTCCACGACCCAGAGATGGCTTCTTGAACCTTGTTGGAATCAACCTCACAGAGGACCAAACTACTCTCTTAAATCTGGGTATAAACTGTCACGTTATGTCCAGACCAAGTGAGATGGCCCAGAAAGTGGAGATGGAGATCCTATTGGACAACATATTTGACCTCGAGGCGCAAAAGAAGGTTACCACTAAAGACACCTTGCAAGCAGAACTTTTTGCAGAAGGAGGAAAGATTCGAGGCAACTACAGAAGCACCATTCTGTCCCCCGAGCTTACTAGCTATGTAAGTACCAGATATGCCAGGTGTTGTGAAGCATCTGTGCTCGCTAGGGTTCGAGTCTCCTGGTGGGGGTTGTTGTCTAAAAGTTGTTTAACTTCAAACTTGCGAGTTTAAGCAAGTTAGTGCATAAAGCGTAGAAACGGTGTTCTTCCATATTAACAGGAGCTTGATGAAAAACGTGAGTGACCTCTAACTTGCTCTAGTACCCTTGGGAGGTGGGGATATTTGGGGGGGGGGGGTTAAATACCCTGAAATTTCCATCTCTTTTAAGGTGTCTTACGGTCCTACAGTAGGACACCATAGGACACCGTAAGAACCGTGTTCTTGTGTCCCAAACTCGAGAACATGACACCGTGTTCTCCCATATAACAGGGCTTGGTGAAAAACGTGAGTGATCCCTCACTGTCTCTAGTGGTCTTGGGAGGGGGGGTATCTGGGGGTTAGATACCCCAGAACATTCGCCTCTTTTAAGGCTCTGAGTATGGTGTAGTGGATTTAAGTGCGTACCTGCCATCTTGATGGCCAGGGTTCAAGTCTCCCGGTGGGGTGTTTGTCTAAAAGTTGTATACTTCAAAACTTGTGGTTTAAGCAAGTTAGTGCAAGTTTGCACCTCTTTTGTTCTTGATATCTTCTTATGTTCTAATTTTCTTCACAATATGAAGATTTCACCACTTTTTTGTAAGAAATATAATACCCAAGTGTTTTGTACAGAAAATTTTGAACATGTTATGGTTTGTGAAGATCACGTTTGGTGCTAAAGGGAGCCCAAGTGTATGAGATCAATGGTTGGTGCTAAGGGGAGCCCCAGTGTATGAGATCAATGGTTGGTGCTAAGGGGGAGTCCCAGTGTATGAGATCAATGGTTAGTGCTAAGGGGAGCCCCAGTGTATGAGATCAATAGTTGGTGCTAAGGGGGAGTCCCAGTGTCTGGGATCAAAGGTTGTGACCAGGATCAGAAGGGAGAGTTATCCTGGCCGCCAGGGAGAGTTATCTTGACTGCCAGGGAGAGTTATCCTAGCCGTCAGGGAGAGTTATCCTGACCGCCAGGGAGAGTTATCCTAGCCGTCAGGGAGAGTTATCTTGACTGCCAGGGAGAGTTATCCTAGCCGTCAGGGAGAGTTATCCTGACCGCCAGGGAGAGTTATCCTAGCCGTCAGGGAGAGTTATCTTGACTGCCAGGGAGAGTTATCCTAGCCGTCAGGGAGAGTTATCTTGACTGCCAGGGAGAGTTATCCTCGCCGCCAGGGAGAGTTATCCTGGCCGCCAGGGAGAGTTATCTTGGCCGCCAGGGAGAGTTATCCTGGCCGCCAGGGAGAGTTATCCTGGCCGCCAGGGAGAGTTATCCTAGCCGCCAGGGAGAGTTATCCTCGCCGCCAGGGAGAGTTATCCTGGCCGCCAGTGAGAGTTATCCTGGCCGCCAGGGAGAGTTATCCTGGCCGCCAGGGAGAGTTATCCTAGCCGCCAGGGAGAGTTATCCTGGCCGTCAGGGAGAGTTATCTTGACTGCCAGGGAGAGTTATCCTAGCCGCCAGGGAGAGTTATCCTCGCCGCCAGGGAGAGTTATCCTGGCCGCCAGGGAGAGTTATCCTGGCCGCCAGGGAGAGTTATCCTAGCCGCCAGGGAGAGTTATCCTGGCCGTCAGGGAGAGTTATCTTGACTGCCAGGGAGAGTTATCCTAGCCGCCAGGGAGTTATCCTGGCCGTCAGGGAGAGTTATCCTGGCCGCCAGGGAGAGTTATCCTGGCCGCCAGGGAGAGTTATCCTGGCCGCCAGGGAGAGTTATCCTGGCCGCCAGGGAGAGTTATCCTCGCCGCCAGGGAGAGTTATCCTGGCCGCCAGGGAGAGTTATCCTGGCCGCCAGGGAGAGTTATCTTGACTGCCAGGGAGAGTTATCTTGACTGCCAGGGAGAGTTATCCTCGCCGCCAGGGAGAGTTATCCTCGCCGCCAGGGAGAGTTATCCTCGCCGCCAGGGAGAGTTATCCTGGCCGCCAGGGAGAGTTATCCTGGCCGCCAGGGAGAGTTATCCTCGCCGCCAGGGAGAGTTATCCTGGCCGCCAGGGAGAGTTATCCTGGCCGCCAGGGAGAGTTATCTTGACTGCCAGGGAGAGTTATCCTAGCCGTCAGGGAGAGTTATCCTGACCGCCAGGGAGAGTTATCCTAGCCGTCAGGGAGAGTTATCTTGACTGCCAGGGAGAGTTATCCTGGCCGCCAGGGAGAGTTATTCTGGCCGCCAGGGAGAGTTATCCTGGCCGCCAGGGAGAGTTTTCCTGGCCGCCAGGGAGAGTTATCCTAGCCGCCAGGGAGAGTTATCCTGGCCGCCAGGGAGAGTTATCCTGGCCGCCAGGGAGAGTTATCTTGACTGCCATGGAGAGTTATCCTGGCCGCCAGGGAGAGTTATCCTGGCCGCCAGGGAGAGTTATCCTGGCCGCCAGGGAGAGTTATCCTGGCCGCCAGGGAGAGTTATCTTGACTGCCAGGGAGAGTTATCCTGGCCGCCAGGGAGAGTTATCCTGGCCGCCAGGGAGAGTTATCCTGGCCGCCAGGGAGAGTTATCCTGGCCGCCAGGGAGAGTTATCCTGGCCGCCAGGGAGAGTTATCCTGGCCGCCAGGGAGAGTTATCCTGGCCGCCAGGGAGAGTTATCCTGGCCGCCAGGGAGAGTTATCCTGGCCGCCAGGGAGAGTTATCCTGGCCGCCAGGGAGAGTTATCCTGGCCGCCAGGGAGAGTTATCCTCGCCGCCAGGGAGAGTTATCCTGGCCGCCAGGGAGAGTTATCCTGGCCGCCAGGGAGAGTTATCCTGGCCGTCAGGGAAAGTTATCTTGACTGCCAGGGAGAGTTATCCTAGCCGCCAGGGAGAGTTATCCTGGCCGCCAGGGAGAGTTATCCTGGCCGCCAGGGAGAGTTATCCTGGCCGCCAGGGAGAGTTATCCTGGCCGCCAGGGAGTTATCTTGACTGCCAGGGAGAGTTATCCTGGCCGCCAGGGAGAGTTATCTTGACTGCCAGGGAGAGTTATCCTAGCCGCCAGAGAGAGTTATCCTCGCCGCCAGGGAGAGTTATCCTGGCTGCCAGGGAGAGTTATCCTGGCCGTCAGGGAGAGTTATCTTGACTGCCAGGGAGAGTTATCCTGGCCGCCAGGGAGAGTTATCCTGGCCGCCAGGGAGAGTTATCCTGGCCGCCAGGGAGAGTTATCCTGGCCGCCAGGGAGAGTTATCTTGGCCGCCAGGGAGAGTTATCCTGGCCGCCAGGGAGAGTTATCTTGACTGCCAGGGAGAGTTATCCTTGCCGCCAGGGAGAGTTATCCTGGCCGCCAGGGAGAGTTATCCTGGCCGTCAGGGAGAGTTATCTTGACTGCCAGGGAGAGTTATCCTAGCCGCCAGGGAGAGTTATCCTGGCCGCCAGGGAGAGTTATCCTGGCCCCCAGGGAGAGTTATCTTGACTGCCAGGGAGAGTTATCCTGGCCGCCAGGGAGAGTTATCCTGGCCGCCAGGGAGAGTTATCCTGGCCGTCAGGGAGAGTTATCTTGACTTCCAGGGAGAGTTATCCTAGCCGCCAGGGAGAGTTATCCTGGCCGCCAGGGAGAGTTATCCTGGCCGCCAGGGAGAGTTATCCTAGCCGCCAGGGAGAGTTATCCTGGCCGCCAGGGAGAGTTATCCTGGCCGCCAGGGAGAGTTATCATGGCCGCCAGGGAGAGTTATCCTGGCCGCCAGGGAGAGTTATCCTGGCCGCCAGGGAGAGTTATCCTGGCCGCCAGGGAGAGTTATCCTGGCCGCCAGGGAGAGTTATCCTGGCCGCCAAGGAGAGTTATCCTGGCCGCCAGGGAGAGTTATCCTAGCCGCCAGGGAGAGTTATCCTGGCCGCCAGGGAGAGTTATCCTCGCCGCCAGGGAGAGTTATCCTGGCCGCCAGGGAGAGTTATCCTGGCCGCCAGGGAGAGTTATCCTGGCCGCCAGGGAGAGTTATCCTGGCCGCCAGGGAGAGTTATCCTGGCCGCCAGGGAGAGTTATCCTGGCCGCCAGGGAGAGTTATCCTGGCCGCCAGGGAGAGTTATCCTAGCCGCCAGGGAGAGTTATCCTCGCCGCCAGGGAGAGTTATCCTGGCCGCCAGGGAGAGTTATCCTAGCCGCCAGGGAGAGTTATCCTGGCCGCCAGGGAGAGTTATCCTGGCCGCCAGGGAGAGTTAATCCTAGCCGCCAGGGAGAGTTATCCTGGCCGCCAGGGAGAGTTATTCTGGCCGCCAGGGAGAGTTATCCTGGCCGCCAGGGAGAGTTATCCTGGCCGCCAGGGAGAGTTATCCTGGCCGCCAGGGAGAGTTATCCTGGCCGCCAGGGAGAGTTATCCTGGCCGCCAGGGAGAGTTATCCTGGCCGCCAGGGAGAGTTATCCTGGCCGCCAGGGAGAGTTATCCTGGCCGCCAGGGAGAGTTATCCTGGCCGCCAGGGAGAGTTATCCTGGCCGCCAGGGAGAGTTATCCTGGCCGCCAGGGAGAGTTATCCTGGCCGCCAGGGAGAGTTATCCTGGCCGCCAGGGAGAGTTATCCTGGCCCCCAGGGAGAGTTATCCTGGCCGCCAGGGAGAGTTATCCTGGCCGCCAGGGAGAGTTATCCTGGCCGCCAGGGAGAGTTATCCTGGCCGCCATATACCGCTTGGGCTCTCGTCACCAACACAGACTTACGGTCCACTAATGAACTCTCGCACCAATATGTTGACAACTTACAACTGGCGAGGAACATATTTCTGCTGGCTCAGGATCACAGCTCAGGGCTCACAGCTCAGGGCTCACAGCTCAGGGCTCACAGCTCAGGGCTCACAGCTCCGGGCTCACAGCTCAGGGCTCACAGCTCAGGCTCACAGCTCAGGCTCACAGCTCAGGGCTCACAGATCAGGGCTCACAGCTCAGTCTCACCGCTCATGGCACACAGCTCAGGGCTCACAGCTCAGGGCACACAGCTCAGGGCTCACAGCTCAGCGCTCACAGTTCAGGGCTCACAGCTCAGGCTCTCAGCTCAGGGCTCACAGCTCAGGGCTCACAGCTCAGGGCTCTCAGCTCAGTCTCACAGCTCAGGGCTCACAGCTCAGTCTCACAGCTCAGGGCTCACAGCTCAGGGCTCACACGAGCGACCTGTTAGCGTTTTGGTGCGTGATTTGTGACCTTATTTGGGTAGTGTGCCTGCTAGATTTACTCTCATGTAACTGTCGGAAAATCCGACACCATTTAATAATCATACAGATAATAGCTGTATTGTATAAACAAGTTACCCATAGAAAACGTAACTTGTAGTGGAATTACCGTCTAAAGAAAACGGGATATCATCATCACATACTATTATATTCACCAGCTATTCTGCTGGGAATTATTCCTAAATACATTAGTCTTTGGACTTTACCATCATAAAACATCTCATATAAATTAACTTAACACTTTCGCGCTCTCGGCGCTCAAAAAAAAAAAATACCCCAGATGCTTTCGGCACTTCGCGCGCCTACGCGGTAAGACCGAAAAAGTGTACACTCTTTTGACTGTCCTGACAATAATTGAAGGCGCACGTATTTAAATTTGGTATCACTGTGTTCGCAATGAAATTGTCTATAAGAGCATACCTATAAAATGCCGCCCAAGCATAAGGAGTATCAACACCAAATAAAAAACTATGCAGATCACTCGCCGGGAGCGCCAAACAGCAACAAAATGTTTCCACTCTCTTAATGGTTGCGAAGCCTACAGTTGTCCTACATCGCTAATTTTGGTATCATTGGAATCGCAATAAAATTCTCTACACGGACATATGCATATGAATGTTTAATATAGGTAATTGCCCACCCGCAAGAGTGTGTGAAGTGGAGAGTAGTTAGCCGCGAGCGCACTGGCGAAAACACAATCATGCTTGGAAAGTTTATGCATTTATACGTTTCCTGACCCTACTTTTCTATGTACGTATTTCTTTTTTATACCAATGTGTTCGCAATAAAATTTTCTATAAGATGAACTGTATAACATTTGTACAAAGCATGTGTAAGAGAAGCGCCAAATATAGAACCACGTCGCTCAGTATGCGTTCGCGGCAGAAACGAACGCATTGTTTTCGTTCGTTTGATGTTTGTCATGTTTATACTTGTTGAAACATTTTATAATTTGTATGACAGTGATCGCAGTAAAATTCCCTACACAGACATATACATAAAACATACAAATATTTCCCACGTGTTGGATATATCAACGGCTAAAGGGAACCCACTGCCACACGCTCGCCACACCCCCAAACATACTTTGTGTATTTTTTTTTTTTACTCATAGAAGTTTATGTGATATAATATTCATTCTGGTACCAAAAAATTCGCAAATAAATTCTCTACAAAACAAAAGTACCCCCATCCATTTCGGTTAAAAAATGGAATTTATAGAAATATTTTTTCGATTGACGAGAAAAGTAGGCAGTTATGCGGAATCGTAAGAAAAACCAGTGACGAGTTATCTCTAATCGAAAGCGCGAAAGTGCTTTATCAGTATATTAGTATTTATATATTTTATATTATCAGTATTAAAGTAGAGTAAATGTGACCCTTCTATCACTTATTGACATCTGGACAATGTAGGCCAGGCGTCAGAGAGGAAGGAGGGGCAGCCATTGTTGTGTCACCTCCGAGACGCGTGGAGCAAATTCGGCTCCAACATATCTGAACAATGTCGGCCAGGCGTCAGTAGTATGGAGTGTTAGACATTGTTGATACTAGATCAGAGGCTCACGGGAGCAAATACGGCTCCTGTTAATTTTACTTGGACGTAGTGTTATGGAAACCAAAGGTGTACCATCTTCAACACGCTGTCAACAAATTCAAGTTAAGTGTTCTTTCCGAAACCCATGTATCTTTCATTTATGGCCATTAATGTCATTATATAGGGTGAGACGGTTAGAGCACGTCGTAGCCTCAAACTAAAGGTAATTAAGCCAGGTCTTCATTGTTCCATGTATAGTGTTTCTCTGATATACCTGTCATATATAGGATTCTGGCTTTACAGCTAGCGCCCTTTTGACAGGTCAAGACGAGGAAGCAAGGCTTTGTGCATCAGTTACCTGGGTGATGGAAGCTACCTCAAAGAGGATAATTTGGTGTCTACACCCTAGTTATACCTGGTGGACTAACCTGCTGTACAAATAAGATAAGGAACCTCTTCAATGTATGTAGTCTAATACTGTAGTTTGATTGGCTGCATATATATAAATTAATTAATATAAACCCCCCTAATGTGTAGAGGATCGATTTGTGAGATTATGAGATTATTGCAGAAATACAGTCCACTTATCATTATACAAATTGCTATCGAAGTATACGAATTAACGTAATTATAAATTCATATAAATTAAATAAATATAAATCTCACAGGTCGGTTCCCACATTATTTGGTTCTTCGAACCGGATGACGGATTATTTGATCCTTTGAACCCACATTTGGTCATCTTAGTACCGGATGAACTTGTTAACCAGTGGATTCATTAAATAAACTAGTGCAGTGTGATTTAAACAAAGGCCAGCCAGTCAAAGACAGCGGTGTTGCCTCGTGGGAGCTCAGGAGCCCCCCTCAACTGAGCTCAGCCTCATCAGCGGTTTCATGCACACCCACAGATATTTGGTGGCGTGTTATTTCATGAAATGACAGCGCTAATATTGAAGCCAGCCAAAGTAGTGGCTGTGGTGTCGCGTGATTGTTCACGGATTTCGTGGTGTTAAATTTCGCGAGAGATTATCTACGAATTTTGTGGAGTTTATTTCGCGAGGTCACTAATAATATTTAATACTTCTAGATAGTATTAGAAGTTTCATAGAGGCTAATTAAGAGGCTATTATCAATAATTGTGTATATTATTTCTCCAAAATAGAGAATCATTTAATATATATTGCACTAGTGATCACAGTATAATATTTACTAATTGCCAACCCACAACAGGGTAGGATATTAAAATTGACTAGTTGAACTATTATTGTTCATCTTAGTCCCATTATTACCATAGTCAGTTGTACTATATTCAATAACCTAACACCATCAATGAATGGTCCAGTGTCGGAAAATCCGACACCATTTTATATCATACAGATAATAGCTGTATTGTATAAACAAGTTACCCATAGAAAACGTAACTTGTAGTGGAATTACCATCTAAAGAAAACGGGATATCATCACCACATACTATTATAATTCACCAGCTATTCTGCTGGGAATTATTCTTAAATACATTAGTCTTTGGACTTTACCATCATAAAAACATCTTATATAAATTAACTTAATTATCAATATTAAAGTAGAGTAAATGTGACCCTTCTATCACTTTCTGAAATCTGGACAAAGTAGGCCAGGCGTCAGAGTGAGGAAGGAGGGCAGGCATTGTTGTGTCACCTCCGAGACGTGTGGAGCAAATTCGGCTCCTATCATTCTGGACAATGTCGGCCAGTAACGTCAATAGTATGGAGTGTTAAACAGCCATTGTTATACGAGACCAGAGGCTCACACGGGAGCAAATTCGGCTCTTGTTAATTTTACTTGGACGTAGTGTTATGGATACCAAAGGTGTACCATCTGTCAACACGCTGTCAACAAATCAAGTTAAGTGTTCTTTCCGAAACCCATTATTTATCATTAGTGGCCATTAATGTCATTATATAGGGTGACCCGGTTAGATCACATGGAAGCCTCAAACTAAAGGTAATTAAGCCAGGTCTTCATGTTCCATGTACTGTTTTCTCTGATATACTTGTCATATATAGGTATCTGGCTTCACAGCTAGCGCACTTTTGACAGGTCAAGACGAGGATGCAAGATTTGTGCACCAGTTACTGGGTGATATGGAAGCTACCTCAAAGAGGATAATTTGGTGTCTACACCCTAGTTATACCTGGTGGACTAACCTGCTGTACTATAAGATAAGGAACCTGTTTAATGTATGTAGTTATTTCTGTAGTTTGATTGGCTGCATATATATAAACTAATAAACCCCCCCTAATGTGTAGAGGATCGATTTGTGAGATTATGAGATTATTGCAGAAATACAGTCCACTTAACATTATACAAATTGCTATCGAAGTATATAAATTAACGTAAATATAAATTCATATAAATTAAATAAATATAAATCTCACAGGTCGGTTCCCACATTATTTGGTCCTTCGAAACCGAATTATTTGGACCTTCGGAACCGGAATATTCGGTCCTATGAACCCACATTTGGTCATCTTAGTACCGGATGAACCAGTTAACCAGTGGATTCATTAAATATACTAGTGCAGTGTTATTTAAACAAAGCCAGTCAAAGACAGCGGCGAAGCCTCGTGGGAGCTCAGGAGCCTCCCTCAGCCCAGTTCAGCTTCGTCAGCGGTTTCATGCACACCCACAGATTTGGTGGAGTGTTATTCTGTGAAATGACAGCGCTAATATAGAAGCCAGCCAAATTAGTGACTGTGTCGCGAGATTGTTCACGGATTTCGTGGTGTTACATTTCGCGAGAGATTATCTACGAATTTTGTGGAGTTTATTTCGCGAGGTCACTAATAATATTTAATACTTCTTGATAATATTAGAAGTTTCATAGAGGCTAATTAAGAGGCTATTAACAATAATTGTGTATATTATTTCTCCAAAATAGAGAATTATTTAATATATTGCACTAGTGTTCACAGTATAATATTTACTAATTGCCAACCCACAACAGGGTAGGATATTACCATTGACTAGTTGAACTATTATCGTTCATCCTAGTCCCATTATTACCATAGTCAGTTGTACTATATTGAACAACTTAACACCATTAATGAATGGTGTAGACCCTATTTTGGGTGTAATTTTTATCAACTCGAGTTGAGTTGTATATATAATAATTTACTTATGATCATTACACCTTTGAGTGATTAATTAGTGTCTCTACCATCCTAGGGTGATATAGAGGAGCTAACCTAAAGGTACTTCCAGTGACACTGGTTTATCACTCAAATCATTAGTGTGTATGATTGTATATATATAATGTGTATTAATTTTAAGTGCTAACCTCTAGTAGAGGTAGGATTATTGCCTAGTGAGTGCAGAATTTAACCCTAGGCTACCATCAGTGCTTGTTCAGTATTATGAGCAGCCCAAATACAAGCCCCACAAGGCTTCACCAACTAGCCAGGATGGATAATGCAGGGAGAATGAAAAGAACCCTTGCAGGTCTTAAAGGCCACTTAACAAGACAGATGAAGAAATGTGAAGATTTGTCACAACAATCTCAAGTTGATTATGCTGACCTGGAAAGCTATTATCAAGCAGCTGCAGGTAAATTTGAGCAAATCAAATGTCAAATAGCAACATATGTGGCTGAACTTGCCAACACCAATTTATCAGAAACAGAAATAGACGACATTATGGTTGATCTTGCGAATTATGAAGATCACACTCAGGCCACGTTACAGCCTTATGTCAAATTAATTGCCCAGAACAAGGCAACAGCAACAACAACAACAGTTGCATCTAATACGAGTCAAGCAGAAGCTCGACTCCCTCCAATTAATTTACCCACTTTCTCAGGAAAAGATGAGGAAGATTGGGACGAATTTTGGAACAAATTCGTTGACCTTGTAGACTCAAAACAATCTTTACCAAAGAGTAGTAAATTCTCTTATTTGCAAGGCCAATTATCAGGTGAGGCTAAAACAGTAGTATCCCATCTGAGATTAACTAATGACGGCTATGATCTGGCAGTAAAACTCCTCAAAGATAATTATGCTGATCCAGAAGTAAGAACATCACATTTAGTTCATGAGCTGTTGCATTTACCCCCACCGGAGGCTTCAGCTGATTCACTCCAAGTCTTCAAGCTGGAGGTAGAATCATTGATCAATGCCCTCAGCCTGACAGCAGATGCAAACGGGGCTGAGTGGGTCTTGAAAATAATTGTCCAGGAGAAAATACCTAGGGACATATTGAGACAAATGAGTGCTCATTACAATAAAAGCATCTTATCCATGAATGAAATATCTGAAGGTTTAAAGTCAGTAGTTCATCAATTACGAACACATGACAAATTAAAACCACCAAGTAAACCCTCAGAAACCAATAATAGTAAACCACAGAGTACCAAAGGTACTCCAAATCAATCTAGACAATATAATTCAACACCAAAGTGGAACAGTAGCAGTGTGGGCGTATATGCAGTGGGCCCCTCCAAGCCTATAGTTACTGTGTCACCCAAGAACGTGACACCAAAGGGTACTGGAAGCTATGGAACATGTTTGTTCTGCAATGAGAAACATTCAATGTACCACTGCTCTAATTTTCCTGATAGTGACGCCCGTGTTGAGCGACTCAAGGATTTGCAACATTGCACGAGGTGCCTCAGGAAACATAACATCAAGGACTGTGATACCCAATTACACACCTGTAATAGGTGTAACAAAGGTCAGCACCATGCAGCATTGTGCAGAGACACCAAAACAACGTCTCCAAACCCCAAGGTGGAAGATAGCATTCCCACCACAGTACAGTACTGCAAGGTGCAACAAACAAAGAGTGTCCATACGGCAAAGTCTAAAGGTAATACGACTTTGCCTACTGCCCAAATTACCATCCTGAATAAGAGGGCCAAGGTCCATACCCGTGGGTTGTTTGACCAAGGATCCCAGAGAACATATATCACTAAAAGGTTGGCAGATGAATTACAATTAAGGCCTGTAGCCCAGATGTCATTCAACATCTCAGGGTTTGTAACAGATGCAGGACCTCAAGTCTACCAGGTGGTACAACCATCAGTACGTTTAGGCAGGTACGTCTGTCGAGTACAAGCCATTGTGGTGGACAAAATACCAGTAGACCTACAAGTTCAAGGTCTGAGATCAACAGCCAAATTCCTGAGAAATAGAGGAATAAAATTGGCAGATAATATTAAGTCTGATCACCTCACTGACTTCGGTCTCCTTGTTGGGACAGACTATTGCCATCGATTCATCGGTAGCCCTACTAAATATCAGGGTATAACCATGTTAAACTCTGCAGGAGGTAAATTACTCTCAGGCCCAGTATCAAGCCTGAGGAGACCTATGCCTGCAGATAAACAATACCAGTAGAAATCTAAATTTGTCAGCTGATTATATTTCTCCAGTAGCATTATACTAAGGAGATTACAGTTGACTATACCAACAGAGGTTGATGTTAGTATCATCATTTGAAGCTGAAGATGAGTTCATGAGGCCTCAGTGGCAAATCAGTGAACAGTAGCCTAAAACAGCTACAAGTCACTGCGACCAATGTCACTGAACCCACTGCAGTCTCAGAACCATACTTTACTTTAATGATGAGCTATTCAATCTTCTGAATCAATTAACTAAATTAAACCCAATAAATCTGATGACTGATTTGATACATTTATTATTTAATCAAGATGTATTCCATGGGCCTCAGTGTTTATATATCAGTGACCAGTTACCTGAAGAAACTTCAAGTTATATCTAATGTCACTGATCTCACTGCAGTCCCTGAATCATACTTGACTGTAGTACTTGATCACATCCAGTCTTCTGGGTTAAATAATATGTAATTAGGCTTGAATATTAGCCTTTCAAGAGTTGACAGGGAAATGAAATCGCATTAGACTTCTAACCCCTGCAACTCTAGTACGGGACATCCGTCCTGTACGAACAGACGCACAAATGTGTGATTACTAACTACTAACATCAAATTAATGTAATAATTCGAAGGAGGAGTATCGGTGTTCGTCTGTTCTAAACAGGACTTCGACCCGTGAGCAGCCCCCTGGGGAATTATGTCGGAAAATCCGACACCATTTTATATCATACAGATAATAGCTGTATTGTATAAACAAGTTACCCATAGAAAACGTAACTTGTAGTGGAATTACCATCTAAAGAAAACGGGATATCATCACCACATACTATTATAATTCACCAGCTATTCTGCTGGGAATTATTCTTAAATACATTAGTCTTTGGACTTTACCATCATAAAAACATCTTATATAAATTAACTTAATTATCAATATTAAAGTAGAGTAAATGTGACCCTTCTATCACTTTCTGAAATCTGGACAAAGTAGGCCAGGCGTCAGAGTGAGGAAGGAGGGCAGGCATTGTTGTGTCACCTCCGAGACGTGTGGAGCAAATTCGGCTCCTATCATTTTGGACAATGTCGGCCAGTAACGTCAATAGTATGGAGTGTTAAACAGCCATTGTTATACGAGACCAGAGGCTCACACGGGAGCAAATTCGGCTCCTGTTAATTTTACTTGGACGTAGTGTTATGGATACCAAAGGTGTACCATCTGTCAACACGCTGTCAACAAATCAAGTTAAGTGTTCTTTCCGAAACCCATTATTTATCATTAGTGGCCATTAATGTCATTATATAGGGTGACCCGGTTAGATCACATGGAAGCCTCAAACTAAAGGTAATTAAGCCAGGTCTTCATGTTCCATGTACTGTTTTCTCTGATATACTTGTCATATATAGGTATCTGGCTTCACAGCTAGCGCACTTTTGACAGGTCAAGACGAGGATGCAAGATTTGTGCACCAGTTACTGGGTGATATGGAAGCTACCTCAAAGAGGATAATTTGGTGTCTACACCCTAGTTATACCTGGTGGACTAACCTGCTGTACTATAAGATAAGGAACCTGTTTAATGTATGTAGTTATTTCTGTAGTTTGATTGGCTGCATATATATAAACTAATAAACCCCCCCTAATGTGTAGAGGATCGATTTGTGAGATTATGAGATTATTGCAGAAATACAGTCCACTTAACATTATACAAATTGCTATCGAAGTATATAAATTAACGTAAATATAAATTCATATAAATTAAATAAATATAAATCTCACAGGTCGGTTCCCACATCCAGACCCTATTTTGGGTGTAATTTTTATCAACTCGAATTGAGTTGTATATATAATAATTTACTTGTGATCATTCCACCTTTGAGTGATTAATTAGTGTCTATTCCATCCTAGGGTGATATAGAAGAGCTAACCTAAAGGTACTTCCAGTGACACTGGTTTATCACTCAAATCATTAGTGTGTATGATTGTATATATATAATGTGTATTAATTTTAAGTGCTAACCTCTAGTAGAGGTAGGATTATTGCCTAGTGAGTGCATTTTACCCTAGGCTACCATTAGAGCTTGTTCAGTATTATGAGCAGCCCAAGTACAAGTCCCACAAGGCTTCACCAACTAGCCAGTATGGATAATGCAGGGAGAATGAAAAGAACCCTTGCAGGTCTTAAAGGCCACTTAACAAGACAGATCAAGAAATGTGAAGATTTGTCACAACAATCTCAAGTTGATTATGCTGACCTGGAAAGCTATTATCAAGCAGCTGCAGGTAAATTTGAGCAAATCAAATGCCAAATAGCTCTCCTTGTGGGGACAGATTACTACCATCGATTCATTGGTAGCCCTACTAAATAACAGGGTATAACCATGTTAAACTCTGCAGGAGGTAAATTACTCTCAGGCCCAGTATCAAGCCTGGGGAGACCTATGCCAGCAGATAAACAATACCAGTAGAAATCTAAATTTGTCAGCTGATTATATTTCTCCAGTAGCATTATACTAAGGAGATTACAGCTGACTATACCAACAGAGGTTGATATTAGTATCATCATTTAAAGCTGAAGATGAGTTCATGAGGCCTCAGTGGCAAATCAGTGAACAGTAGCCTAAAACAGCTACAAGTCACTGCGACCAATGTCACTGATCCCACTGCAGTCTCAGAACCATACTTTACTTTAATGATGAGCTATTCAATCTTCTGAATCAATTAACTAAATTAAACCCCCAATAAATCTGATGACTGATTTGATACATTTATTATTTAATCAAGATGTATTCCATGGGCCTCAGTGTTTATATATCAGTGACTAGTTACCTGAACAAACTTCAAGTTATATCTAATGTCACTGATCTCACTGCAGTCCCTGAATCATACTTGACTGTAGTACTTGATCACATTCAGTCTACTGGGTTAAATAATAAGTAATTAGGCTTGAATATTAGCCTTTCAAGAGTTAGCAGGGAAATGAAATCGCATTAGACTTCTAACCCCTGCAACTCTAGTACGGGACATCCGTCCTGTATGAACAGACACACAAATGTGTGATTACTAACTACTAACATCAAATTATTCAAATAATTCGAAGGAGGAGTATCGGTGTTCGTCTGTTCTAATTAGGACTTCGACCCGTGAGCAGCCCCTGGGGAATTATGTCGGAAAATCCGACACCATTTAATAATCATACAGATAATAGCTGTATTGTATAAACAAGTTACCCATAGAAAACGTAACTTGTAGTGGAATTACCGTCTAAAGAAAACGGGATATCATCACCACATACTATTATATTCACCAGCTATTCTGCTGGGAATTATTCTTAAATACATTAGTCTTTGGACTTTACCATCATAAAACATCTCATATAAATTAACTTAATTATCAGTATTAAAGTAGAGTAAATGTGACCCTTCTATCACTTATTGACATCTGGACAATGTAGGCCAGGCGTCAGAGAGGAAGGAGGGGCAGCCATTGTTGTGTCACCTCCGAGACGCGTGGAGCAAATTCGGCTCCTATCATATCTGGACAATGTCGGCCAGGCGTCAGTAGTATGGAGTGTTAGACATTGTTGATACTAGATCAGAGGCTCACGGGAGCAAATACAGCTCCTGTTAATTTTACTTGGACGTAGTGTTATGGAAACCAAAGGTGTACCATCTTCAACACGCTGTCAACAAATTCAAGTTAAGTGTTCTTTCCGAAACCCATGTATCTTTCATTTATGGCCATTAATGTCATTATATAGGGTGACCCAGTTAGAGCACGTCGTAGCCTCAAACTAAAGGTAATTAAGCCAGGTCTTCATTGTTCCATGTATAGTGTTTCTCTGATATACCTGTCATATATAGGATTCTGGCTTTACAGCTAGCGCCCTTTTGACAGGTCAAGACGAGGAAGCAAGGCTTTGTGCATCAGTTACCTGGGTGATGGAAGCTACCTCAAAGAGGATAATTTGGTGTCTACACCCTAGTTATACCTGGTGGACTAACCTGCTGTACAAATAAGATAAGGAACCTCTTCAATGTATGTAGTCTAATACTGTAGTTTGATTGGCTGCATATATATAAATTAATTAATATAAACCCCCCCTAATGTGTAGAGGATCGATTTGTGAGATTATGAGATTATTGCAGAAATACAGTCCACTTATCATTATACAAATTGCTATCGAAGTATACGAATTAACGTAATTATAAATTCATATAAATTAAATAAATATAAATCTCACAGGTCGGTTCCCACAGTAACAATATGTATATGGATAATTTCTGCTGATGTTCATTATGTATACCAGGTGGTAGAGGGTTTTATATGTCTTTGTGAGGCAGTATTCTGAGGACCTAAAGTAAGGCCATGGTGCTCTATGTGATTTTGTTACCTCATTCCTCATGGGTTACTGGTTGTGACATCACCACCCTGTGTTGGTATTAGCAGCATATAGGCGCTAGTGTTCCACTGCGCCAGACAAGTTCCTGGTGTCAGCTAGTGTTGATTGATGCAGTTTACAGACATGTATTTGATGTATCATGCCCAGTTGTTGAGAAGCTGGGTATAAAGTAATAGTGTGTGATATTAGTAGAAGGTTTTATTTTAATGTTGTGGATATAGATTAATGCCAGTAAACTGGAATAATTGTTGCTAGCCTTTCACTCCCCTAGAACATTGATATATGTTTGGCCAAGCTATGTGTTCCAGTGATGCTCAAAGTTACTCCCTCTTAACAGTTAAATGGGGAGACCGTAACTCATAACTGCATACCCCATATTTTATAAATTGGGGCCAATAACAACCATGCCCAAACCTTTAGTACTTATTGCAGAGCCGAGGAGAGGGAATGTACTCCTTAACGGTGCACCAGCAAGAATGACAGAGGGCGAAATGGTCTTACCATCAAAGGTAATCTTCACAACCCGAAGGGGCTGACGGTGGCGATCACGAGGGGGACGAGTAAACGTGTCTACTTGGAGGACAGAATGGCCTTAGGCTTCGAGGATAGGCCGAATATCTTTGCGGCAGTCCTGAAGATTCCTAACACAGGTTGCAACATGGGGTGGGAGGGGAACAGTGCCAACACTGGCATTCAACCGAGCGTTCTTGGAGACCCGAACAGGGGTCTCGCAGAGGCAGGATAAGGCGGCCAAGTATGTGGCTGCATCCTGAGAAGGAGCAGCAACGACACGTGTACCACGACGGGTGTGGCTGAAAGTAACAGAGGCATCTACTGAATCAACAAGGTGCTTATGGAGGGAGAAATCGTCAGGAAGAGTAGAATCCAGAGGAAGGAGATCAAAGTATTTGGCCCGCGAAGCAGGACCAAACAAGGCTTGGTACACATCAGTATGGGACGGGATCGAGCGAGTGCGGCCATGGCATCGACGGTGTTAAGAACACCCAGAGAGAGGGGTTAAAAGGTGCAGTAGTCACAATGAGAGACTGAGCCGTGCCAGGGGACGTGGTGGTCACCACTGGGGGCTTGTGGCTCGATCCAACCACAGAGGAGGGAAGGGGAGCTGAGGGGAGTAGTCAGGAGGAGCAAGGTCGGGGCCCAATGCAGCGGGGGCTACAGATCCCAGTTTTCCAACACAGTCCGACTCGGAGGCTTTGTCGCCCACCCCACGAGAGGTCAGACTTTCATTCACGAATGTACCCCCACACCTTGGTCAGTCAGTCCTTGGACCTATACTGTTTCTAATATATGTAAATGATCTCCCAGAGGGTATTGACTCGTTTCTCTCAATGTTTGTTAACGATGCAAAAATTATGAGGAGGATTGAAATAGGGTATGATAGTAGGAGGCTACAAGATGACCTAGACCGAATGAATGATTGGTCCAACAAATGGCTGCTAAAGTTCAACCCGAATAAATGCAATGTATTGAAACTAGGCGGTGGAAACATGAGGTCAGACACAGATACAGAATAGGAGATGCAGTACTTAATGCAATGGACAGAGAGAAAGATCTAGGAGTTGATATCACACCGAACATGTCTACTGAAACCCACTTAAAAACAATTACGTCTGCGGCATATGCTAGGCTGGCTAACATCAGAACAGCCTTCAGGAACCTGTGTAAGGAATCATTCAGAATCTTGTACACCACATATGTAAGACTAATCCTGGAGTATGCGGCCCCAGCATGGCGCCCGTACTTTGTCATGCACAAGACGAAGCTACAAAAAGTTCAGAGGTATGCCACTAGACTAGTCCCAGAACTAAGAGGCATGAGTTACGAGGAAAGGCTGCGGGAAATGCACCTTACGACACTGGAAGACAGAAGAGTAAGGGGAGACATGATCTCTACCTATAAAATCCCCAGGGGAATTAACAGGGTAAACAAGGATAAACTATTCAACACTGGTGGTATGCGAACAAGGGGACACAGGTGGAAACTGAGTACCCAAATTAGCCACAGGAACGTTAGAAATAACTTTTTCAGTGTCAGAGTAGTTAACAGGTGGAATGCATAAGGCAGTGATGTGGTGGAGGCTGACTCCATACACAGTTTTAAATGTAGATATGATAGAGCCCAATAGGCTCAGGAATCTGTACACCTGATGACTGACAATTGAGAGGCAGGACTAAAGAACCAAAGCTCAACTCCTGCAAGCACAAATAGGTGAGTACACTCACCATGGAGCCACAATTAGAGGCAAGACACCCAACAGGAGACATGCAGATCTTGCCGGGGGGCCCCCCCCCTTAGGGGTGCGTCGTGAGTATACGCCCCACAAACACCACCTTAAGAACCGTCAGTCCGTCGAGATCGGTTTAAGTGACGAAAGGAGGATTGACAATAAAAGCGTCCCCTCACTCGTGACGTCGAGTACCACAGTTCTACGGGTGCAAGAATTACCTTCCTCAAACACCCAAGCATCAAAGCTAAAGATGGCCGTAAGAATAATCAAAACAGGCAAAAGATCGTCGGGAAATGACAATTAGAAAGGAGAAGAGGGGGGGGGGGAACGAAACACAAGGAAAAGGAAAAGTCGTCCAGCAGAATTTGAGAAGACAGCAGCAGGAGCATAAGGCCACAAAAGGACAGAGGACTGACCCATGGAGCATCACACTCCGGCAGCCGACCACCAAGCCCCCTTCACCTGTTGCAAGGGGCCGGACAGAGAGGGGGTTGCCTTCAAAAACCTTAAGTCCCAACTGGACCAACAAATGGCAAAGTCTAAACTCTGTGTAAATTCGGGAGTCGACAATAACGGTTAAAGTGACAAAATCAATTACTCTACGAAAGTACTGTTCACCAACGACATGACAAAAAACAACAACAATTAAGTACTTCCAACCGCAAGAGTTACAATGTCTTTTAATATGACAGGCAGAATTTCCTTTCAAAAGTCCATGTCCCCCAGACCAGGAACTAGTCTATGTCCCAAAAACGATGAAATTCGGCTATGTTCACAAACCATGAATTTTTGGCAAAGTCCACACAACTCCTCACCGGAGGCTAAGTCCAACAACAATAAGCTGACAAAGTAACCACTCACAGTAACGAATATAAGTCACCTACATCAGTTACACAAATGTAATAATGGGAAACACTATGTATACAGGTCCACACAGAAACCTTCGTACATGTAAAAAGAAGTAAGATGAATATTGATATAAACACCAAGGAGCACACACACACACACACACACACACACACACACACACACACACACACACACACACACACACACACACACACACACACACACACACACACATGGGTTCAGGGAGGGTAAATCTTGCCTGACTGGCTGAATAGAATTCTACGACCAGGTGACAAAGATTAAGCAAGAAAGAGAGGGCTGGGCTGACTGCATTTTCTTGGATTGTCTGAAAGCCTTTGACACAGTACCGCATAAGAGGCTGGTACATAAGCTGGAGAGACAGGCAGGTGTAGCTGGTAAGGTGCTCCAGTGGATAAGGGAGTACCTAAGCAATAGGAAGCAGAGAGTTACGGTGAGGGGTGAGACCTCCAATTGGCGTGAAGTCACTAGTGGAGTCCTACAGGGCTCTGTACTCGGTCCTATCTTGTTTCTAATATATGTAAATGATCTCCCGGAGGGTATAGATTCATTTCTCTCAATGTTTGCGGACGATGCCAAAATTATGAGAAGGATTAAGACAGAAGAGGACTGTTTGAGGCTTCAAGAAGACCTAGACAAACTGCAGGAATGGTCGAACAAGTGGTTGTTAGAGTTTAACCCAACCAAATGTAATATAATGAAGATAGGTGCAGGGAGCAGGAGGCCAAATACAAGGTATTATCTGGGAGAGGAAATTCTTCAGGAGTCAGAGAAAGAAAAAGACTTGGGAGTTGATATCACGCCAGACCTGTCTCCTGCAGCACATATCAAGAGGATAACATCAGCGGCATATGCCAGGCTGCCCAACATACGAACGGCATTCAGAAATTTGTGTAAAGAATCATTCAGAACTTTGTATACCACATATGTCAGGCCAATCTTGGAGTATGCAGCCCCAGCATGGAGTCCATATCTAGTCAAGGATAAGACTAAACTGGAAAAGGTTCAAAGATTTGCCACCAGACTAGTACCCGAGCTGAGAGGTATGAGCTACGAGGAGAGACTACGGGAATTAAACCTCACTTCGCTGGAAGACAGAAGAGTTAGGGGGGGGACATGATCACCACATTCAAGATTCTCAAGGGAATTAATAGGGTAGATAAAGACAGGCTATTTAACATAAGGGGCAGACGCACTAGGGGACACAGGTGGAAACTGAGTGCCCAAATGAGCCACAGAGATATTAGAAAGAACTTTTTTAGTGTCAGAGTGGTTGACAAATGGAATGCATTAGGCAGTGATGTGGTGGAGGCTGACTCCATACACAGTTTCAAATGTAGATATGATAGAGCCCGATAGGCTTAAGAATCTGTACACCTGTTGATTGACGGTTGAGAGGCGGGACCAAAGAGCCAGAGCTCAACCCCCGCAAACACAACTAGGTGAGTACTAGGTGAGTACACACACACAAACACACACACACACACACATACACACACACACACACACACACACACACACACACACACACACACACACACACACACACACACACACGCACACACACACACGCGCACACACACACACACACACACACACACACACACACACACACACACACACACACACACACACACACACACACTGCTGGTCATGGGGGACCTAAATCACGGAGAGATAGATTGGGAAACGAGGAATCCCCATGGCGAGGAGGAGACCTGGGGAGCGAAGCTAGTAGACGATATTGACAGGAATTTCCTAACACAGCATGTGAAGGAAGATACTAGGGAAAGAGGAGGGGATACGCCCAGCCTATTAGATCTCATTATCACTCAGAATGTAGAAGACATCGAGCAGTTGGAACATGAAATACCACTAGGAGCTAGTGACCATTGTGTCCTAGTCTTTGACTACATGATGGAGCTTAAAACTGTGACCAAAGGACAAGAGGTCCGGGAAAGGAGACTTGATTACAGAAAAGGCGGCTACAGAAGGATAAGGGACTACCTGGGAGAAGTGCAGTGGGAGGAAGAACTTAGAGGAAAAACAGTGCAAGGTTTGATGAACCAAGTCATATTGAAATGCCAGGAGGCTGAAGAGAGATTTATTCCAACAGTAAAGGAAAAAAGCAGGAGGGAATATAATAACCCATGGTTTAATAGACAGTGTCAGGAAGCAAAGGTGAGAAGCAGGAGGGAGTGGAGGAAGTACAGAAGACAAAGGACAGAGGACAACAGGATTAGACGTAACAGAGCTAGGAATGATTACATTAACATAAGACGAGTGTCGGAAAGAAATTATGAGAATGATATTGCAGTCAAAGCGAAAAAGCAACCTAAACTACTACATAGCCATATAAGAAGGAAGATGTTGGTAAATGACCAAGTGACAAGACTGAGGAAAACAGAAGGAGCATATACAGAAAGCGACAAGGAAATCTGTGAGGTACTGAATGCAAAATTCCAAGGAGTGTTCACAACCGAGCCTGAGCAGCTCCCAGTGTTAGAAGCAATTACCCTAGATGTAAGACTATCAGATATAGAGGTGACAGCAGAGGAGGTCATGAAACAGTTGACAACACTGGATGCAAATAAAGCTGTTGGACCAGACAAAGTATCACCGTGGATACTTAAAGAGGCAGCGCAGGCTCTCAGCGTGCCTCTGGCAATGATCTTTAATGAGTCACTTATGTCGGGAGAATTGCCCAGTTGCTGGAAGGAGGCAAATGTCGTACCGATTTTCAAGAAAGGTGATAGGGAGGAGGCACTTAACTACAGACCCGTATCACTGACAAGCATCCCCTGCAAAATACTTGAAAGAATAATTAGGCTAAGACTTGTTGAGCACCTGGAGAGCATTGGGTTTGTAAACAAGCACCAACATGGGTTCTGGACAGGGAAATCATGCCTAACAAACCTTTTAGAATTCTATGATAAATTAACAAGGATAAGGCAGGACAGAGAAGGCTGGGCAGACTGCATATTTCTTGACTGCCAAAAGGCCTTTGATACAGTACCGCACATGAGACTGCTATACAAACTTGAGAGGCAGGCAGGAGTAAGCGGAAAGGCCCTAGTATGGGTGAAGAACTACCTAACAGGAAGGAGCCAGAGGGTAATGGTAAGGGGCGAGAAGTCGGACTGGCGAACAGTAACAAGTGGAGTACCTCAAGGATCGGTGCTGGGACCAATCCTCTTTCTAATTTACGTAAATGATATGTTTACAGGAGTGGAATCATACATGTCAATGTTTGCGGATGACGCAAAATTAATGAGAAGAGTTGTGACAGACGAGGATTGTAGGATCCTCCAAGAGGACTTAAACAGGCTGCAGAGATGGTCAGGGAAATGGCTACTGGAGTTTAACACCAGTAAAGGTAAAGTTATGGAAATGGGATCAGGTGATAGGAGACCAAAGGGACAGTACACAATGAAGGGGAACAGCCTACCTGTAACGATTCGAGAAAGAGACCTGGGAGTGGATGTGACACCTAATCTAACTCCTGAGGCACATATAAATAGGATAACGACAGCAACGTACTCTACACTGGCGAAAATTAGAACTTCATTCAGAAACCTAAATGAGGAGGCTTTTAGGGCGCTTTACACTGCCTACGTGAGACCCGTCTTAGAGTATGCCGCGCCATCATGGAGCCCCCAGCTGAAGAAACACATAAAGAAACTGGAGAAGGTCCAGAGGTTTGCAACGAGGCTTGTCCCAGAGTTACGAGGGATGGGATATGAAGAGCGTCTGAAGGAACTGAACCTTACGATACTAGAGAAAATAAGGGAGAGAGGAGATATGATAGGAACATATAAAATACTCAGAGGAATTGACAAAGTGGAAATAGATGAAATGTTCACAAGTAATAATAACAGAACGAGGGGACATGGGTGAAAACTGGAAACTCAGATGAGTCACAGAGATGTTAGGAAGTTTTCTTTTAGCGTGAGAGTAGTGGAAAAATGGAATGCACTTGGGGAACAGGTTGTGGAAGCAAACTCTTCATACTTTTAAAACTAGGTATGATAGGGAAATGGGACAGGAGTCATTGCTGTAAACAACCGATAGCTGGAAAGGCAGGATCCAAGAGTCAATGCTCGATCTTGCAAGCACAAATAGGTGAGTACACACACACACACACACACAAAAAAAAAAAAAAAAACGTGTCTCCGCCTCTACCACCCAGAGACCAGTGAGTCTCCCTGTAACTGACACCTGGATCAACCACAGGTACCAACTGACACCTGGATCAACCACAGGTACCATCTGACACCTGGATCAATCACAGGTACCAACAGACACCTGGATCAACCACAGGTACCAACTGACACCTGGATCAACCACAGGTACCAACTGACACCTGGATCAACCACAGGTACCAACTGACACCTCGATCAACCACAGGTACCAACTGACACCTGGATCAACCACAGGTACCAACATTGTCAAATTATTTAACCTCCAATATCGAGTACAGAAATAAACATTTCTAACTTGAAGTACATCATAATACTCTGGAACATACAGTGATGTTCACTACACAAGAATATAGTACACACAGTATAATATAGAATATATTACACACAGTATAATATAGAATATAGTACACACAGTATAATATAGAATATAGTACACACAGTATAATATAGAATATAGTTCACACAGTATAAAATAGAATATAGTTCACACAGTATAATATAGAATATAGTACACACAGTATAATATAGAATATAGTACACACAGTATAATATAGAATATAGTACACACAGTATAATATAGAATATAGTACACACAGTATAATATAGAATATAGTACACACAGTATAATATAGAATATAGTACACACAGTATAATATAGAATATAGTACACACAGTATAATATAGAATATATTACACACAGTATAATATAGAATATAGTACACACAGTATAATATAGAATATAGTACACACAGTATAATATCATACATACATATATACATAACAAGACAGATAACCAACCTCACGGGACTGTTAGACTTAACGTTCACAGGTAAGGGAAGGGGGTGGAGGGTGAGAGAGTTACACACACTCAACAACCCATCAGTATACACAAGAACAAGATATGGTACATAACATAGCAGCAGTCACATGAATATATAATTACATTTTACTATAAAGGACTCAAAAGTCATGGATTTTCCAAATTTTCCAAACGACTGAAATCAGGCAAAATTAGATAACCCCGTAGTGGAGAACATTGCCACAGCAATGCTGGAGGCAGCTTCTGGTAATGACAGTGCGCGTCCTAGCTGTGCAAGCTTCCCATGCTGGGGATTTCCTGTTGGCTATCCCTAAGTCTACCTTGGGCACCCGCCTGGACCATCGGGACCTAAGTACTGGTGTTGCCCTTGTGAGAGTTTTATGAAGAGAATTTGTGGAATAAAATGAAATTGGTATAAGGAATTTTAGCTCGGAAAATTTCTAAGAATTTTCTTTATTCTTTAACCTTTATTCCTGTCGTGATATTCAACTAGGTCGCCTGAGGAAGGACTTGCTTAGCTAACACACCAGTGTAGTAACCAGCTCATTCCTCACTTTGGGACCATGTATGAACAATTGACTAGGCGCGAGCAAACGCCGAGACCCCAATGAAAATTGAAATCCCCCCCACTTAGGCCGCCGACCTTCGCCAATCGCCGAAGCGAATCTAACGAGTAGGTCACGGGCTCTCACAACAATAATTTATTGTTGTGTGGTGCCGTATATTTGGTCCAAAACTCAGAATCAGTCTCAATTTTATTAGTCGAGTGTGAAGAACATTTGCATAACAATAATAATGTGTGGGGGTGTAACGAAAAGACAGTGTTAACCATAACAACTTAGTTTATTCAATAAAGTACTAACTACTACAACAAAACAAAAAGAAATGTCAATGACGTTACTCGAAATCCTTCCTGTGACACTATCAATGACAGCTAGACACCAGCCCCTCGGACTGCATAATGAACTAACTCGAACATAAGCGTGACCACAGAGGAATCAACAAGAAACAAGAACTAACAGATCTATAATCACAATTACAACAAATGACACAGTAGGTTCTGAAATACGTCTCCAGTAACCTCCTAACTGTTCTACGCCTCAGTGCAGTCTACACCTGCAACAGCGGTTGCAATGCAATCAAATCAGTAGTCTTTCAATGACAACAATAACTAATGGGTTCACTGGCAACTCCAGCACCCTTCCTCAAATTACTCCTTACGTTAACACTCCGTCCCACGGACGATCAACAATCAATACCAATTGATTTACGTTAATAACACAATAACATTTACGTTAATAACAAGGTAACATTTACGTTAAATTAATAACTCTTACGACTGTCACTAGTAACGCGGAAATTACACAACACTCTACCCGTCGAGCATTCAGTGAGAAAATACCATTAATCCCTGAACTACCAGACAGCTGATTAATCTCTTTACTAGTTACGTTAATTTACGTTAATCGGTTACTAATCACTCAGCGATGGTAAACTCTGATTTACAATGTCCAAAGTGCTAAGAGAACGGTAATCACTCGTGATTACCTTTAGAGTAATTAATTACTATCCTCAAGATCAATAATTAAACAATTAAAATACGCAACCTTTCACACTGGCTCAGCAATTTACATTAAGGTATGAATTCCGTCTAAGCCTTCCATACTCAGACCAATTCAGGCGGCTAATAACAGTAATTAGCACCACGTTTACGTTATTCTAAAATGACGTTACTCCTCCCACGAGTCAATCAAGTGCCGGTACTTCCGGGCAGATAAATAACGACGTTACGTTAATGGAACAATGTAGCCTTCGTGTGAGTCGATCAAACAAGGATCGAGGTTAATTACTTTGACTTCCTGAAACACGTCAATTACCCGGCCCACTGACCGTTAATTACGACAGACAATACTCTAATTCTTATCTGGCTGATGGCTAGGCTCCTCGAGACTACCGTAGCTGCTTGCAGGAAAGTAAATTAACCCAGACGTATTCTACGTTACTCAAATTATCAACGAACAAATTCTCTTAAAGCAATGGGCGTTCCCTTGGTTACGTTATATTAATTGCCTCGCAATCACCTCACTGAATACTGGACTTCGATGTCCTACCAGATAACCAGGAGAATATATGTGCACCCAAGTACTCGTCTACAGCCGAGTTCACCCACGACAATGACAAATCACACTAACAAATCACAGTGATTTACGTTACAATCCGGTTGCAATGACAATACTGCAGAACCTAGTAAAATAACATACAGGACATGAACCCTCTAGAACCCTGCCCCACAATGACTTACTGAACTGCAATCACATACGGTGATTGCTCAACACTAGCAACAATCACCATCAAATAACAACCCCTTTGCAATAACACACACGGCAAGTACTCTAATTTCCAAATATTAGAATACTGCCCAACACTTACTTACTGTTGCAAATCACCCCTAGAACATAGGTCAATATATTGCAATCACCTCACAGTAAATAACACAATAACACTGGGCACCGTGACACTACGATTATATATATATATATATATATATTAGTATATTTTGGTAGCAGTCTTTCCTGTAGACATATTTTATTAAATATGACCGAAAAAGTAAGATTAATAATTCTAACACGAATTTTCTCAATCTTTCGTACATTATGCTTCACTGTTGGAGGTAAATCAAAAATCACTTCTCCAAAATTCATTTTTATTTCTAGTCTGACGCGACACGGGCGCGTTTCGTAAAACTTATTACATTTTCAAAGACTTCACAAATACACAACTGATTAGAACTTGCGTTTCCCTGATTTTATATCTACATTTGAGTGAGGTGGGAAGGGTGATGTGGCATTACATTTGAGTAAGGTGGGAAGGATGATGTGGCATTAGAGGATATTAATAGGGTATTAAAAGTATCAACACAAGACAGAACACGAAACAATGGATATTGAATAGAAGTGTTTGTAGAAAGCCTATTGGTCCATATTTCTTGATGCTTCTATATTGGAGCGGAGTCTTGAGGTGGGTAGAATATAGTTGTGCAATAATTGGCTGTTGATTGCTGGTGTTGACTTCTTGATGTGTAGTGCCTCGCAAACGTCGAGCCGCCTGCTATCGCTGTATCTATCGATGATTTCTGTGTTGTTTACTAGGATTTCTCTGGCGATGGTTTGGTTATGGGAAGAGATTATATGTTCCTTAATGGAGCCCTGTTGTTTATGCATCGTTAAACGCCTAGAAAGAGATGTTGTTGTCTTGCCTATATACTAGATAGATATAAAATCGATAGATATAAAATAGATATAAAATAGATATAAAATAGATATAAAATCGATAGATATAAAAGATAGATATAAAATTTATGTAGATATAAAATCAGGGAAACGCAAGTTCTAATCAGTTGTGTATTTGTGAAGTCTTTGAAAATGTAATAAGTTTTACGAAACGCGCCCGTGTCGCGTCAGACTAGAAATAAAAATGAATTTTGGAGAAGTGATTTTTGATTTACCTCCAACAGTGAAGCATAATGTACGAAAGATTGAGAAAATTCGTGTTAGAATTATTAATCTTACTTTTTCGGTCATATTTAATAAAATATATATATATATATATATATATATATATATATATATATATATATATATATATATATATATATATATATATATATATATGTCGTACCTAGTAGCCAGAACGCACTTCTCAGCCTACTATGCAAGGCCTGATTTGCCTAATAAGCCAAGTTTTCATGAATTAATTGTTTTTCGACTACCTAACCTACCTAACCTAACCTAACCTAACTTTTTCGGCTACCTAACCTAACCTAACCTATAGAGATAGGTTAGGTTAGGTAGGGTTGGTTAGGTTCGGTCATATATCTACGCTAATTTTAATTCCAATAAAAAAAAATTGACCTCATACATAACGAAATGGGTAGCTTTATCATTTCATAAGAAAAAAATAAGAGAAAATATAATAATTCAGGAAAACTTGGTTTATTAGGCAAATCGGGCCTTGCATAGTAGGCTGAGAAGTGCGTTCTGGCTACTAGGTACGACATATATATATATATATATATATATATATATATATATATATATATATATTTAACTACTGCTGACACATGTAGCCTACAGCTACCAAACGTTATTAGGAACACTAAGGAGATTTCGCACTCCTTAAATCACATGGGTGAGTGATTTATCGATCACGCATGTCGATAAACACTCTCGAGAGTTACGTTACTCGATAGAGCGATGACGGTCTCTCCAGACAGCCTCGTCACTCACCAAATTCTACCAAAATTACGTTAATACATATATATATAAATATAAATCACACTTGTCACGGCCCTGGGAACAATACAAGAAATTAAGACCACACTGTGGTACACTCCACAATAATCATTGCCAGGAATCACTGGCGTTACACATACCTGAGTGCTCAGTGTTGGAATTCCACACCTGCAAGACCACACATGGAAATGATATCACTCCATCCCACGGACGATCAAAAATGATTACCACATTGATATAATATAATTATTACATGGACATCCTCTCAGTCCTTGGCTAATCTATGTATACTCTGTTCCCGTGTGTACCCCCACACACACACACTGCACGTCTGTGTACACCAGACGTAAGCCCCTCTGGACTGACAAGATGACAACGATTATCTCCTCACCCAGACTTCGCTCCACCTCCACAGGTGCTGCGTGACAATGTGACGGAACACTTGACCTCGAATTCAAGCTTTTAGAGACTAACTGATCACCAGAAATACACACATAGGTACTTACTCATTCACACTGCCGGCTACACACCATTCCCATACATCAGGCACCCCGCTATAGGTGGCTGGCTCGCACAGGGAGGCGTAGGCGGCGGTAATACCTTACGTGGTATTTATTCGAAAAATTGGCGCACACTCGAACCCCACCCACTCACAACACGGCTCGGCTCGCACCCTCGACCCACCAGTGAAGTGTAGCGTTCGTACCCAGGTGACGCGCACAACGATAGCGTCTCACACAAACATGGGAAATTTGCCTTAACACTGACACGAATATCCCCGTTCCCATCGACTGCTACAGAGCACTAGCAAGTCTAATCATCACTGGTATGGGATCTACGAGTCTGTTACTGCTCGTATGCACATTCCCCACGATCCCAGATCACTGTACCTCTACCCACTGTACACAATGTCTTAAACCCCTCCAAGCGACGACTTCGGCCGGATTCTGTGACGACCGCTGTCGTAGGTGAAGCAGGAAGCATCAGCAGTGAAGTAGTCCAGCCACCACGACGCCCTATACTTCAATTTGGCCGAATTGAGTACAGAGAGCGTCTTGACAAGGTGGCAGCTGGGTTCAGAATGATGCTCACACTGGCTATCCAGGCGTCCTTCTCGAAATAACCAATGAGAGGAAGGCATACAGCGGCCTACCCCTCACATCCAATCAGCGACGGTGTAGCATAGCCCCTAGGGCAACTCCAAGATGGCCGACCAACATGGCGGCTCACGATGTTTACTAAGATGGCGGCTGTTTCCATGACAACGACTCAAGTAGCCAGCGAGCGCGGGAGGCCCACAGCTCACCCACGCCGGCGGCCAAGCTGTTCCCGCGCAAAGTTGAGTCTCGCCTCAAAGCCATACAAGGAGATGATGCTATCAGCTCTAGCACTGTCCACAGACGTGTTACTCCGGCCAGGATAACATTTATGGACTGCTGATGACTGGGGCTCTCACATGAGCCCAAACACTAGATGTTTCGGTTGCTGGTTACCAAACTTAAGTCCGCCCACTTAACAAGTGCACTTAACAAGTGTACTGGCTCCCACAGGCATAAGAGCACTATCGTAAGTGAGCTGGTGAATCATCTCTTCACAGCCCTGCGCCTTGCCGCCCCTATCTCCACCGAGCACCGGTGTATTTGCGGCCATGCACGGGCAGACCAATACGGCAGCCATGGTCTCATCTGTCGTAAGACACAGGGAAAGATTGCCAGACATGAAGCAGTCAATGACATCAT
This sequence comes from Procambarus clarkii, assembly GCF_040958095.1. NCBI lineage: Eukaryota > Metazoa > Arthropoda > Malacostraca > Decapoda > Cambaridae > Procambarus > Procambarus clarkii. The sequence continues at coordinate 3,534,558 of NC_091183.1, read as the reverse complement.
CAGGAGAAGTTTGGCTACAGCTGGGTGTCCAGCACAAAGGAAACCTCAGTTGTGCAGGCCTGACAACGGTCACAAACGCCCAGATGGAGTCACCCTGCAGCCATGGAGGGAAGGTAACCAGGTCGTGTGGAACTACACGTGTGCGTCTTCATTGGTTGATACCTATGTACCTCTCAGTACAAATGAAGGAGGTGGGGCGGCCACCTTCAGGGAGACCCAGAAAACTAATAAGTACAGGGCCCTAGAACGTTGTTACAAGTTCATGCCAATATGCTCTGGGCGCCTGGGGTAAATGTGCACTTAAGTTCATAAAGAATGTGGATGAGGAACTCATTATGCAAAACTAGAGATTCAAGAACTGCCAGTCTGCTGTTCCAGCTGCCGCGATCCAGAAAGGAAATGCTTGCTGTATCTTGGGCACACATCCATCCTCCGACGAGGTGGATGAGTTCTTCGAACAGTGATTGTTATATGTGTGTGTGTGTGTGTTTTCTGTCAACTGTATCACAATGAAATAAATCCAATAAATAAATCATTTTGTATAAAGTAATAAAATGTTGGAGAACACACTAAAGAGTTCAAGGAGATTACACAAGGCCTTCTCTGAATACCCTTTATATTATTTATATTCAAAATAATAATATATATATTATATATTAACACAGTTCATGCTTGAGATGTATACATCTTTACTCCTCCCAATATATTAAAGCAACTGTATCCTTAACAAGTAAATAAAAATTATCCATCTTTTATTGACAGGTATTTTCGGTCGAATTTTATTCATATATATATGTTTTAACATGGATAAAATAATACAATAATACAATAGTATATTTATTGCTGTTCCTGTGACTCCCAGTGTCCTTGAATTGATATTGAATCAGTATCTTATTAATCCATAGTAATAAAAAACAAAATTGGTTATATCTCGTCTTAAGCATAAATATAACTAGTAATGCATTGGTGGTAGAGAGTCAGGCGGGATGTATCCGGAGTGAAGCGGGAGATTCAGCAGGTGTAATGGCCGCTGGACCAGCCGTTATCCCACCACAACACATTCAACATCCACATTGTTATCCTGTAATCCACAATATTGCACACAAACACAGGCAATATGGGAAGATAACGGTCATGTCCACCCCCCCCCCTGCTTCATGCCTCAATGGTGAGACTTCATACACGGCCACTCACCTGAGTGGCCACCCCCCCCCCCTCTGACCACACGGCCCCTCACCTGAGTGGCCACCCCCCCCCCTGCTTCATGGCCTCAATGGTGAGACTTCATGCACGGCCCCTCACCTGAGTGGCCACCGCCCCCTCTGACCACACGGCCCCTCACCTGAGTGGCCACCCCCCCCCCCTCTGACCACACGGCCACTGACCTGAGTGGCCACCCCCCCCCCCTCTGACCACACGGCCCCTCACCTGAGTGGCCACCTCCCCCCTCTGACCACACGGCCCCTCACCTGAGTGGCCACCTCCCCCCCTCTGACCACACGGCCACTCACCTGAGTGGCCACCCCCCCCCTCTGACCACACGGCCCCTCACCTGAGTGGCCACCTCCCCCCCTCTGACCACACGGCCCCTCACCTGAGTGGCCACCGCCCCCTCTGACCACACGGCCCCTCACCTGAGTGGCCACCTCCCCCCCTCTGACCACACGGCCCCTCACCTGAGTGGCCACCTCCCCCCTCTGACCACACGGCCCCTCACCTGAGTGGCCACCCCCCCCCCCCCTCTGACCACACGGCCCCTCACCTGAGTGGCCACCCCCCCCCCCCTCTGACCACACGGCCCCTCACCTGAGTGGCCACCCCCCCCCCTCTGACCACACGGCCCCTCACCTGAGTGGCCACCGCCCCCTCTGACCACACGGCCCCTCACCTGAGTGGCCACCCCCCCCCTCTGACCACACGGCCCCTCACCTGAGTGGCCACCGCCCCCTCTGACCACACGGCCCCTCACCTGAGTGGCCACCCCCCCCCCCCCTCTGACCACACGGCCCCTCACCTGAGTGGCCACCCCCCCCCTCTGACCACACGGCCCCTCACCTGAGTGGCCACCCCCCCCCCCTCTGACCACACGGCCCCTCACCTGAGTGGCCACCCCCCCCTCTGACCACACGGCCCCTCACCTGAGTGGCCACCGCCCCCTCTGACCACACGGCCCCTCACCTGAGTGGCCACCCCCCCCCCCTCTGACCACACGGCCCCTCACCTGAGTGGCCACCGCCCCCTCTGACCACACGGCCCCTCACCTGAGTGGCCACCCCCCCCCCCTCTGACCACACGGCCCCTCACCTGAGTGGCCACCCCCCCCCCCCCTCTGACCACACGGCCCCTCACCTGAGTGGCCACCCCCCCCCCCCTTCCTAGTAATAGGTAGCGCAGGGTGGCCATGTTAACCAACGTGACAAATACATCCTGCTATGAACAGTAATGACACATATATTTACGTTTTCTATACGTCGGACTCGATAGATTAGGTGGGCTGCTTGTGTTGGGACTCGATAGATTAGGTGGGCTGCTTGGGTTGGGACTCGATAGATTAGGTGGGCTGCTTGGGTTGGGACTCGATAGATTAGGTGGGCTGCTTGGGTTGGGACTCGATAGATGAGGTGGGCTGCTTGTGTTGGGACTCGATAGATTAGGTGGGCTGCTTGGGTTGGGACTCGATAGATTAGGTGGGCTGCTTGGGTTGGGACTCGATAGATTAGGTGGGCTGCTTGGGTTGGGACTCGATAGATTAGGAGCTGCTTGGGTTGGGACTCGTTAGATTAGGAGCTGCTTGGGTTGGGACTCGATAGATTAGGTGGGCTGCTTGGGTTGGGACTCGATAGATTAGGAGCTGCTTGGGTTGGGACTCGATAGATTAGGTGGGCTGCTTGTGTTGGGACTCGATAGATTAGGTGGGCTGCTTGTGTTGGGACTCGATAGATTAGGTGGGCTGCTTGGGTTGGGACTCGATAGATTAGGAGCTGCTTGGGTTGGGACTCGATAGATTAGGAGCTGCTTGGGTTGGGACTCGATAGATTAGGTGGGCTGCTTGGGTTGGGACTCGATAGATTAGGTGGGCTGCTTGGGTTGGGACTCGATAGATTAGGAGCTGCTTGGGTTGGGACTCGATAGATTAGGAGCTGCTTGGGTTGGGACTCGATAGATTAGGTGGGCTGCTTGTGTTGGGACTCGATAGATTAGGTGGGCTGCTTGGGTTGGGACTCGATAGATTAGGTGGGCTGCTTGTGTTGGGACTCGATAGATTAGGTGGGCAGCTTGGGTTGGGACTCGATAGATTAGGTGGGCTGCTTGGGTTAGGACTCGATAGATTAGGTGGGCTTCTTGGGTTGGGACTCGATAGATTAGGAGCTGCTTGGGTTGGGACTCGATAGATTAGGAGCTGCTTGGGTTGGGACTCGATAGATTAGGTGGGCTGCTTGGGTTGGGACTCGATAGATTAGGTGGGCTGCTTGGGTTGGGACTCGATAGATTAGGTGGGCTGCTTGTGTTAGGACGTTTCTGGATAGATCTGGAGGTTGTATATGTTTCCCAGAACACAGAGGAGAGACGCCTTGAACAAACACACTGTATGAGTTCAGCTAATACAGCTTGTGGAGGGAGGCACCTCACAGCTTGTGGAGGGAGACACCTCACAGCTTGTGGAGGGAGGCACCTCACAGCTTGTGGAGGGAGGCACCTCACAGCTTGTTGAGGGAGGCACCTCACAGCTTGTGGAGGGAGGCACACCTCACAGCTTGTGGAGGGAGGCACCTCACAGCTTGTGGAGGGAGACACCTCACAGCTTGTGGAGGGAGGCACCTCACAGCTTGTGGAGGGAGGCACCTCACAGCTTGTTGAGGGAGGCACCTCACAGCTTGTGGAGGGAGGCACCTCACAGCTTGTGGAGTGAGGCACCTCACAGCTTGTGGAGTGAGGCACCTCACAGCTTGTTGAGGGAGGCACCTCACAGCTTGTGGAGGGACACACCTCACAGCTTGTGGAGGGAGGCACCTCACAGCTTGTGGAGGGAGGCACCTCACAGCTTGTGGAGGGAAGCACACCTCACAGCTTGTGGAGGGACACACCTCACAGCTTGTGGAGGGAGGCACCTCACAGCTTGTGGAGGGAGGCACCTCACAGCTTGTGGAGGGACACACCTCACAGCTTGTGGAGGGAGGCACCTCACAGCTTGTGGAGGGAGGCACCTCACAGCTTGTGGAGGGAGGCACCTCACAGCTTGTGGAGGGAGGCACCTCACAGCTTGTGGAGTGAGGCACCTCACAGCTTGTGGAGTGAGGCACCTCACAGCTTGTTGAGGGAGGCACCTCACAGCTTGTGGAGGGACACACCTCACAGCTTGTGGAGGGAGGCACCTCACAGCTTGTGGAGGGAGGCACCTCACAGCTTGTGGAGGGAAGCACACCTCACAGCTTGTGGAGGGAGGCACCTCACAGCTTGTGGAGGGAGGCACCTCACAGCTTGTGGAGGGAGGCACCTCACAGCTTGTGGAGGGAGGCACCTCACTGCTTGTGGAGGGAGGCACCTCACAGCTTGTGGAGGGAGGCACCTCACAGCTTGTGGAGGGAGGCACCTCACAGCTTGTGGAGGGAGGCACCTCACAGCTTGTGGAGGGAAGCACACCTCACAGCTTGTGGAGGGACACACCTCACAGCTTGTGGAGGGACACACCTCACAGCTTGTGGAGGGAGGCACCTCACAGCTTGTGGAGGGAGGCACCTCACAGCTTGTGGAGGGAGGCACCTCACAGCTTGTGGAGGGAGGCACCTCACAGCTTGTGGAGGGAGGCACCTCACAGCTTGTGGAGGGAGACACCTCACAGCTTGTGGAGGGAGGCACCTCACAGCTTGTGGAGGGAGGCACCTCACAGCTTGTGGAGGGAGGCACCTCACAGCTTGTGGAGGGAGGCACCTCACTGCTTGTGGAGGGAGGCACCTCACAGCTTGTGGAGGGAGGCACCTCACAGCTTGTGGAGGGAGGCACCTCACAGCTTGTGGAGGGAGGCACCTCACAGCTTGTGGAGGGAAGCACACCTCACAGCTTGTGGAGGGACACACCTCACAGCTTGTGGAGGGACACACCTCACAGCTTGTGGAGGGAGGCACCTCACAGCTTGTGGAGGGAGGCACCTCACAGCTTGTGGAGGGAGGCACCTCACAGCTTGTGGAGGGAGGCACCTCACAGCTTGTGGAGGGAGGCACCTCACAGCTTGTGGAGGGAGACACCTCACAGCTTGTGGAGGGAGGCACCTCACAGCTTGTGGAGGGAGACACCTCACAGCTTGTGGAGGGAGGCACCTCACAGCTTGTGGAGGGAGGCACCTCACAGCTTGTGGAGGGAAGCACACCTCACAGCTTGTGGAGGGACACACCTCACAGCTTGTGGAGGGACACACCTCACAGCTTGTGGAGGGAGGCACCTCACAGCTTGTGGAGGGAGGCACCTCACAGCTTGTGGAGGGAGGCACACCTCACAGCTTGTGGAGGGAGACACACCTCACAGCTTGTGGAGGGAGACACCTCACAGCTTGTGGAGGGAGACACACCTCACAGCTTGTGGAGGGAGGCACCTCACAGCTTGTGGAGGGAGGCACACCTCACAGCTTGTGGAGGGAGGCACCTCACAGCTTGTGGAGGGAGGCACCTCACAGCTTGTGGAGGGAGACACACCTCACAGCTTGTGGAGGGAGACACCTCACAGCTTGTGGAGGAACTGTGAGAGAGTGAGTGTTGAGGGTGAGGTACCACAGCTCCAGTGCTCCCTATAATCCCAGCTGGAGAAACACTGCCGATCCCATGCCTGCTACAACAACCTGCTTGTCATATATCCACACGTCTTAGTATGAGTCACAAGCCCTGCTTGTGTGCTAGCCTCATCTCGTATTTTTCAATGTCAGCATTTTCTATTCAAATATGTGTAATAAAAGCCCGCGGTGAGGGATAACTCAGCTAAACCAATCTACTGTGTACGCCTGGATGACCCCAGCTATCAGCCCCCACCAGCGTGTTCCTAGTAAGGTCGCAGCCCACTGCTGGGTATTTTTAGCCCCTAATGCATTTTGTTTGTTTTCGGAGGCAGTTCTTGGTCGGTTCTCTATTGTGGTGAGACTTAAAGGGGACCAGCAGGGTGGCCGGGTGTGGCCGAGGCCGGAGTGGGACTATTATAGACCACCCTTCATCCTCAGGTGGTATCCGGACGACTTCTTCAATATGGAGACTTGTTCTAATACTTTAAAGGGGATTTGTGAACTTTATTCACTAACTCGGAATCAAGTTTTACTCACAATTAATGCGAGAGGTTAATTACTTGATGATTTGAAATGATAAGGCATGTCAACACTTGCCTACGGGGTTCTGGGATCATCATTACTGTCCAGAGTTGTTGACGGGTGAAGGCTCCCGGTTGTTACCGTCCAGAAGACTCGTCTCACTGTCTGCCTGTCACCCAGGCGGAGGTTCTGTCACCCAGGCGGAGGTTCTGTCACCCAGGCGGAGGTTCTGTCACCCAGGCGGAGGTTCTGTCACCCAGGCGGAGGGTCTGTCACCCAGGCGGAGATTCTGTCACCCAGGCGGAGGGTCTGTCACCCAGGCGGAGGGTCTGTCACCCAGGCGGAGGTTCTGTCACCCAGGCGGAGGGTCTGTCACCCAGGCGGAGGGTCTGTCACCCAGGCGGAGGTTCTGTCACCCAGGCGGAGGTTCTGTCACCCAGGCGGAGGTTCTGTCACCCAGGCGGAGGGTCTGTCACCCAGGCGGAGGTTCTGTCACCCAGGCGGAGGTTCTGTCACCCAGGCGGAGGTTCTGTCACCCAGGCGGAGGTTCTGTCACCCAGGCGGAGGGTCTGTCACCCAGGCGGAGATTCTGTCACCCAGGCGGAGGGTCTGTCACCCAGGCGGAGGGTCTGTCACCCAGGCGGAGGTTCTGTCACCCAGGCGGAGGGTCTGTCACCCAGGCGGAGGGTCTGTCACCCAGGCGGAGGTTCTGTCACCCAGGCGGAGGGTCTGTCACCCAGGCGGAGGGTCTGTCACCCAGGCGGAGGGTCTGTCACCCAGGCGGAGGTTCTGTCACCCAGGCGGAGGGTCTGTCACCCAGGCGGAGGTTCTGTCACCAGGCGGAGGTTCTGTCACCCAGGCGGAGGGTCTGTCACCCAGGCGGAGGTTCTGTCACCCAGGCGGAGGGTCTGTCACCCAGGCGGAGGGCGGCAGTGTCCTGCCTCTCTCCCAGGGTGGCAGTGTCCTGCCTCTCTCCCAGGGTGGCAGTGTCCTGCCTCTCTCCCAGGGTGGCAGTGTCCTGCCTCTCTCGCATGGCGGCAGTGTCCTGCCTCTCTCACAAGGTGGCAGTGTCCTGCCTCTCTCCCAGGGCGGCAGTGTCCTGCCTCTCTCCCAGGGTGGCAGTGTCCTGCCTCTCTCCCAGGGTGGCAGTGTCCTGCCTCTCTCACAAGGTGGCAGTGTCCTGCCTCTCTCCCAGGGCGGCAGTGTCCTGCCTCTCTCCCAGGGTGGCAGTGTCCTGCCTCTCTCCCAGGGCAGCAGTGTCCTGCCCTTCTCCCAGGGCGACAGTGTGCTGCCTCTCTCCCAGGGTGGCAGTGTCCTGCCTCTCTTCCAGGGCGGCAGTGTCCTGCCTCTCTCCCAGGGCGGCAGTGTCTGCCTCTCTCCCAAGGTGGCAGTGTCCTGCCTCTCTCCCAGGGCGGCAGTGTCCTGCCTCTCTCCCAGGGCGGCAGTGTCCTGCCTCTCTCCCAGGGCGGCAGTGTCCTGCCTCTCTCCCAGGGTGGCAGTGTCCTGCCTCTCTCCCAGGGCGGCAGTGTCCTGCCTCTCTCCCAGGGCGGCAGTGTCCTGCCTCTCTCCCAGGGCGGCAGTGTCCTGCCTCTCTCCCAGGGTGGCAGTGTCCTGCCTCTCTCCCAGGGCGGCAGTGTCCTGCCTCTCTCCCAGGGCGGCAGTGTCCTGCCTCTCCCAGGGCGGCAGTGTCCTGCCTCTCTCCCAGGGGGGACAGTGTCCTGCCTCTCTCCCAGGGTGGCAGTGTCCTGCCTCTCTCCCAGGGCGGCAGTGTCTTGCCTCTCTCCCAGGGCGGCAGTGTCTTGCCTCTCTCCCAGGGCGGCAGTGTCCTGCCTCTCTCCCAGGGCAGCAGTGTCCTGCCCTTCTCCCAGTTCTCCCAGGGCGGCAGTGTCCTCCCTCTCTCCCAGGGCGGCAGTGTCCTCCCTCTCTCCCAGGGCGGCAGTGTCCTCCCTCTCTCCTAGGGCGGCAGTGTCCTGCCTCTCTCCCAGGGCGGCAGTGTACTGCCTCTCTCCCAGGGTGGCAGTGTCTTGCCTCTCTCCCAGGGCGGCAGTGTCCTGCCCTTCTCCCAGGGCGGCAGTGTCCTGCCTCTCTCTCAGGGCGGCAGTGTCTGCCTCTCTCCCAGGGCGGCAGTGTCCTGCCTCTCTCCCAGGGCGGCAGTGTCCTGCCTCTCTCCCAGGGCGGCAGTGTCCTGGCCTCTCTCCCAGGGCGGCAGTGTCCTGCCTCTCTCCCAGGGCGGCAGTGTCCTGCCTCTCTCCCAGGGCGGCAGTGTCCTGCCTCTCTCCCAGGGCGGCAGTGTCCTGCCTCTCTCCCCAGGGCGGCAGTGTCCTGCCTCTCTCCCAGGGCGGCAGTGTCCTGCCTCTCTCCCAGGGCGGCAGTGTCCTGCCTCTCTCCCAGGCGGCAGTGTCCTGCCTCTCTCCCAGGCGGCGCAGTGTCCTGCCTCTCTCCCAGGGCGGCAGTGTCCTGCCTTCTCTCCCAGGGGCGGCAGTGTCCTGCCTCTCTCCAGGGCGGCAGTGTCCTGCCTCTCTCCCAGGGCGGCAGTGTCCTGCCTCTCTCCCAGGGCGCAGTGTCCTGCCTCTCTCCCAGGGCGGCAGTGTCCTGCCTCTCTCCCAGGGCGGCAGTGTCTGCCTCTCTCCCAGGGCGGCAGTGTCCTGCCTCTCTCCCAGGGCGGCAGTGTCCTGCCTCTCTCCCAGGGCGGCAGTGTCCTGCCTCTCTCCCAGGGCGGCAGTGTCCTGCCTCTCTCCCAGGGCGGCAGTGTCCTGCCTCTCTCCCAGGGCGGCAGTGTCCTGCCTCTCTCCCAGGGCGGCAGTGTCCTGCCTCTCTCCCAGGGCGGCAGTGTCCTGCCTCTCTCCCAGGGCGGCAGTGTCCTGCCTCTCTCCCAGGGCGGCAGTGTCCTGCCTCTCTCCCAGGGCGGCAGTGTCCTGCCTCTCTCCCAGGGCGGCAGTGTCCTGCCTCTCTCCCAGGGCGGCAGTGTCCTGCCTCTCTCCCAGGGCGGCAGTGTCCTGCCTCTCTCCCAGGGCGGCAGTGTCCTGCCTCTCTCCCAGGGCGGCAGTGTCTGCCTCTCTCCCAGGGCGGCAGTGTCCTGCCTCTCTCCCAGGGCGGCAGTGTCCTGCCTCTCTCCCAGGGCGGCAGTGTCCTGCCTCTCTCCCAGGGCGGCAGTGTCCTGCCTCTCTCCCAGGGCGGCAGTGTCCTGCCTCTCTCCCAGGGCGGCAGTGTCCTGCCTCTCTCCCAGGGCGGCAGTGTCCTGCCTCTCTCCCAGGGCGGCAGTGTCCTGCCTCTCTCCCAGGGCGGCAGTGTCCTGCCTCTCTCCCAGGGCGGCAGTGTCCTGCCTCTCTCCCAGGGCGGCAGTGTCCTGCCTCTCTCCCAGGGCGGCAGTGTCCTGCCTCTCTCCCAGGGCGGCAGTGTCCTGCCTCTCTCCCAGGGCGGCAGTGTCCTGCCTCTCTCCCAGGGCGGCAGTGTCCTGCCTCTCTCCCAGGGCGGCAGTGTCCTGCCTCTCTCCCAGGGCGGCAGTGTCCTGCCTCTCTCCCAGGGCGGCAGTGTCCTGCCTCTCTCCCAGGGCGGCAGTGTCCTGCCTCTCTCCCAGGGCGGCAGTGTCTGCCTCTCTCCCAGGGCGGCAGTGTCCTGCCTCTCTCCCAGGGCGGCAGTGTCCTGCCTCTCTCCCAGGGCGGCAGTGTCCTGCCTCTCTCCCAGGGCGGCAGTGTCCTGCCTCTCTCCCAGGGCGGCAGTGTCCTGCCTCTCTCCCAGGGCGGCAGTGTCCTGCCTCTCTCCCAGGGCGGCAGTGTCCTGCCTCTCTCCCAGGGCGGCAGTGTCCTGCCTCTCTCCCAGGGCGGCAGTGTCCTGCCTCTCTCCCAGGGCGGCAGTGTCCTGCCTCTCTCCCAGGGCGGCAGTGTCCTGCCTCTCTCCCAGGGCGGCAGTGTCCTGCCTCTCTCCCAGGGCGGCAGTGTCCTGCCTCTCTCCCAGGGCGGCAGTGTCCTGCCTCTCTCCCAGGGCGGCAGTGTCTGCCTCTCTCCCAGGGCGGCAGTGTCCTGCCTCTCTCCCAGGGCGGCAGTGTCCTGCCTCTCTCCCAGGGCGGCAGTGTCCTGCCTCTCTCCCAGGGCGGCAGTGTCCTGCCTCTCTCCCAGGGCGGCAGTGTCCTGCCTCTCTCCCAGGGCGGCAGTGTCCTGCCTCTCTCCCAGGGCGGCAGTGTCCTGCCTCTCTCCCATGGCGGCAGTGTCCTGCCTCTCTCCCAGGGCGGCAGTGTCCTGCCTCTCTCCCAGGGCGGCAGTGTCCTGCCTCTCTCCCAGGGCGGCAGTGTCCTGCCTCTCTCCCAGGGCGACAGTGTCCTGCCTCTCTCCCAGGGCGGCAGTGTCCTGCCTCTCTCCCAGGGCGGCAGTGTCCTGCCTCTCTCCCAGGGCGGCAGTGTCTGCCTCTCTCCCAGGGCGGCAGTGTCCTGCCTCTCTCCCAGGGCGGCAGTGTCCTGCCTCTCTCCCAGGGCGGCAGTGTCCTGCCTCTCTCCCAGGGCGGCAGTGTCCTGCCTCTCTCCCAGGGCGACAGTGTCCTGCCTCTCTCCCAGGGCGGCAGTGTCCTGCCTCTCTCCCAGGGCGGCAGTGTCCTGCCTCTCTCCCAGGGCGACAGTGTCCTGCCTCTCTCCCAGGGCGGCAGTGTCCTGCCTCTCTCCCAGGGCGGCAGTGTCCTGCCTCTCTCCCAGGGCGACAGTGTCCTGCCTCTCTCCCAGGGCGGCAGTGTCCTGCCTCTCTCCCAGGGCGGCAGTGTCCTGCCTCTCTCCCAGGGCGACAGTGTCCTGCCTCTCTCCCAGGGCGGCAGTGTCCTGCCTCTCTCCCAGGGCGGCAGTGTCCTGCCTCTCTCCCAGGGCGGCAGTGTCCTGCCTCTCTCCCAGGGCGGCAGTGTCCTGCCTCTCTCCCAGGGCGGCAGTGTCCTGCCTCTCTCCCAGGGCGACAGTGTCCTGCCTCTCTCCCAGGGCGGCAGTGTCCTGCCTCTCTCCCAGGGCGGCAGTGTCCTGCCTCTCTCCCAGGGCGACAGTGTCCTGCCTCTCTCCCAGGGCGGCAGTGTCCTGCCTCTCTCCCAGGGCGACAGTGTCCTGCCTCTCTCCCAGGGCGGCAGTGTCCTGCCTCTCTCCCAGGGCGGCAGTGTCCTGCCTCTCTCCCAGGGCGACAGTGTCCTGCCTCTCTCCCAGGGCGGCAGTGTCCTGCCTCTCTCCCAGGGCGGCAGTTTTTTTTTTCTACCACAGACGTGGCCACACATTTACAATGCTAACCAGCATATATACATTTTCTTCTGTCCTCCATGGACAGGGTTAGAGAAGTGTTAAACATACAGTTCAAGGGTTTATTGAACACTCAACCACAGAAGGTGATTCGGTGCTTTTAAAGTGCTAAGCTAACCTACATACGTAAATACATAGATACACAGATTTACGTATGCCCTACATAAAGTGTTCGATGTGTCTTTTACATAGTGTCATTAATGTACATTCACAAAGGTGAAATGTAATTCTGATCAGCTTCCATATATACTTTATACCCATACATATACATACACACACACACATATACATACATATATACACACACACACATGCATTCACATTCATTTGTCTCATTTACTCTGACAGGGTGAGGTAGCTGATAAAGAAACTAGTGTGCAATTAAGCACTTAATCACTGAAGGTGATGAAGGTGCTTTTACAAGCTCAGGTTATATAGTTACATCATATATATACATTGTATGATTGATATATTACATGGTCAATCTTGGATACAAGTCCAATATATCATCACGTGTTCCAGTACTCATATAGTAATTACACAGTTCAGCATACCTTAGCCCAGGAGGGCGAAAGTCAGTCAGTATGGGACATTCTACAATATAATGTTCAAGAGAGTGCATGTTTTCTATTTCACAAAGTTGACACATTGTGTACTCGACATTTGGGTTTTGAGAAAGCTGCCAGATACGTCTATATCCCAGGCGTATTCTGGCCACTATAACATCACATTGCCGGGTTCTTGTTCTATTAGTCCCATATGTGAATGTCTCCTCACGATATCTATCATAATATTTAATGCTACAACTTTCAGGTCTTTGAGAATTTGTTAGTTCGGTGAGATTTTCATTAGATATTTGTTTAAGTATTCTCTTTGTCACTGCTAATGAAACACCCATATCAATTTCTACCACTGGTTTTCTGCAGGCTGTCTTAGCAAGCATATCAACAGTGTCATGTCTTGAGATGCCAACATGTGATGGTATCCATAGGAATTTAATCTCAAATCTGTTTTCTTTGGCAGCTAAAACATTCATTCGAATATCACTGACTTTGTCCACTGCCTTTGTCTTTTAAAAATTCAGTGGCAAGGTATATGCCTGCAAGTTCGGTTTGAGTTGTACTTGCCCAGTCATTGACGCGCTTCATTGCTGTATGTACGAGAGAAGATTGTTCAAATATGTTACATGCACATCCGGTACATCGTCCACCTTCTTCTACAGAGCCGTCGGTATAACACTGATAAACATCGTTACCCATACTCTGAGTACTTTCAGTGATGCTTTTCAGTGTTAACTGTTTTAATAATGTAGTGTGCACACTATCTTTCTTGGGCGCATTTACAAAATCAACTGATAGATCCCAGTTATCCCATTGAGTAATTGGCTGATTAATCATTAGTTGAGTTGGGTACATATTTAATATTTTGATGGAGTTGGCTACCTTGTAGAACCAAAATGCATAATCAGATTTCGTTCTTCTTCTATAGACCTCAGGTGAGTGCAGCATATTAGAAAGTTTAGCTTGAAACTTCATGTGTTGTCAAGTTCTACTCAATGCCTTCACGCCGAAAACTGTGCTAATAGACAAAATTCTCTCACTTATGGTAGGTAATTTTAACTCTGCTCTCATTAACTATTCTCGTGGACTTTGGAGCCCCAAGGATGAGACGCATAGCTTCATTTTGCAAGGTTTCAAGAGATTTCAGCTCTTTGTCAGTATACAGTGTGAGATATAGAGCATTGTAGTCAATCACAGAGCGTATAAATGATACATAAAACATTCTAGCAAGTCTCACGTTAAGTCCATGATTGACACCAACAAGGACCCGCAAGGGCTTTAATCTCTCCTACAGTCTCCTCTTGAGAGAAGAAAGGTACCCAGGGTCGTTAATGGGGACACCAAGGTATCTGTAAGACTCGCAGTTCTGAAGTGCTCGCCCATCTATATGATAATTGGGGGGTGGAATATCACATGGAATGAGGGCACGAGTTTTCTGTACAGAGATAAGGAGGCTACATTCCTCAGCTCTACTAGCAAAAGCATCGAGCAGAACTTGCATTCTAGGTTCAGAGGCAGCCTGTAAACATATATCATCAGCATAACAAATGACAGTGTCTTCATTATTAGTTGGAAGATCTTTAATAAGTTTATGCATCAGAACGTTGAACAAAAAGGGGCTGAGGACCCCTCCTTGTGGAGTTCCCAGTTCAAAGTGTTTGCTCTCTGTGCTTTTAATACCATTAAACAAAACATATGCTGCTCGATTAGACAAATAGCCCTTTATCCATTTCAGTAATTTTCCTTGTATTCCCAGCTCGGCAAGCTGTTCCAGTATGATTTCTCTGTTTGCTGAATCAAAAGCTGCTGCTAGGTCGATGAAGACTGTTTGAGGGGAAGCTTCAATATGTGCGAAGTATTCAGCAAAACAGTGTTGTGTACTGAGCCCGGGCATAAACCCAAACAGTTGGGGTGACAGGTGCCCCTGTATATGATACATGAGTCGGTTAAGAACTATACGTTCAAGCACTTTACAAACACACGATGTTAAAGATATGGGTCTATAATTATCTGAGTGTGGTTTGGGGATGGGAACAATGACACTCTTTGTCCAAGCATCAGGTAATACTCCTTCACGTAAACTCATTCTGTACAACACTAATAGTGGATTACCTGGTACGTGTGAGACTAATCTCAGTAGACTGTAAGTAATACCATCCTCTCCAGGAGCAGTTGATTTTCCCATCTTTAGTGCATGATTTAATTCATGCACTAAGTTACATCATTCAGGTCCGACACGTCGATAGCTGTACAGGCAAGATTGATGGTTCGTTGTCTGTTGGGGCGTGTGTCATCAAGTTTGTGCTGTGTGTTAATTGGGAGTGAGCTGTAGCTTGATGTTAGTGCCCATTGATCAAGGAGAATGTTTGCTTGTTCTAGTGGACTGTGGTGCAGCGGATTGGTTGGGCTGCTTCTAGAGATTTTTCGTATCTTTTCCCAAACTTCAACAAGTGTTGTTTGCTCATTTATACATTGTAGGAACTCTTCCCAATGTTTATTACGTATAACGTTGCTCATGTCTCTCACCTCTCTGTTTGCAACTAGAAATGCATGCAAGTCACCTTGTGCTTTGGTTCGTTTATACGTATCTCCAAGCTGCTTTACTCATTCATGTTCTTTAACAAATACGGGGTCAAGGACCCACTTGGGTGGTGGTAAGTGTTGCTGCTACGGACCCGAGTCCAGCATCGGAGCACGGAGCAGTGACGACAACGCCATCTGTGAGTCCGCTCCCGAAACCCACTCCAAATGGACAACGCCATCTAGTGAGGACGGGATATACCGGCCACAGGTGCTGGATTCCCGTCTTAATCAGCTCATAACATAGCCGCTGCTGACCCCTGGTGAGGTGGCGCTTAGACAGTGACCGCCATCTATGGAGCAAATAGGTGGACGTTTGTGTCTAAGCCTGTAAGTGAGGTTCACTAGAGCGTCCCCAGTACTAATGACGTGTCTGATTGCAGAGTCGACCTGGGACTGCTGTATTGGACGAAGGATCAGTCTACCCAAGGCAGCCAAGGTCTCTTCACGAGTTTGCTCTGAAGAAGCTGTGAGTCACCCCCGGACGAACTCTGTTGAGAGTGTTAGCCTGTCTGTGACGTGGCAGTATCAGGAATCGCCTTATCCGGGGCTGGCTGGTGGAAGAGACTAGCCACTGTGGTGCTTAGTGAGGAGAGTGATCAGCGGGATCACACGAGGCTCCTGCCTAGAGCTCGCAACCCTAGTATCAGTCGTGGAGTGGCCTGCACAGCGGAGCTGATCGGAACCTGCCAGCTACAGGCTGGATTGTGGTTGAAGGCCTCCACGACGGAGCACCCAGTGGAACTGTGATTTGGTTGGCCTGTGGCCAGGGTAGATTCGCCAAGAGAATCATAGAGGATTCATCGTGAGCACCGTGGAGCATCCTGTGTCTTCAGAGGAAGACAAGCTTGTACATAATCGTGTAGTAATAACCCCTATGTGCAACTGTTATATATTTATTTATGGTGGTGGTGAATATATATATAAATCAGAACATTTGTATCCCTCCCCCTTTTAACCTTGCGTTACGGAACACACCCCTTGAAAGCCTCTACTAACTTGGGGCCCGATTCCCAAACTCTAATAACATCAGAGAAGAACCCGGTTGTGTCCCAATAGGGCCGTAACAGTTGTCCACTTCTGCTAGGCTTATGACCTGTTCCCCAACACACCCATGTGTCATAGTAGGTGAGTGTTGTCGCCTGCCTGGCTGCGTGCTGACGTGGCCGTTTTGACATGGGGGGCCTTGCAATTCCTCCTGTTTTGCGGGTGAATTCCGTGGGTCTAGAATTCTCGTGCAAGGCTGGTTATCCAGCCATTGAGTTGGTAATGTGCGACATGCTTCGTGTCCCGGTGGAGGCTGTATATGGAGTTGAGCTTGTTACGGCCTACCGAGTGATTGTCAAGTTCGTGCGGGAGGAGGAGTATCGGGACTTCCTCCGGCGGAACGAAGGGCGTTCGTTGCAGTTGCCGGATGGCGCCGGCTCCGTTACGATCTCGGACCGAAGTGATGCCCTGACATATGTCAGTGTGCATGGTGCGCCCCTGGAGTTCCCTGAAGACCTTCTCCGGCGCTTCTTCGGGAGGTATGGTGCTGTCATCAGTGTGCGGGTGAACAAGCTTTCCTCGGGGAAGTATGCTGGGAAGCAGACGAACGTTCGTACCTTAGGTATGCGCCAGCGGTCGGATATCCCATCTTCTGTCCGGCTGCTAGGTTACTACGTTCGGGTGTATTATGCCCGGCAGCCCCGTACTTGTTTCCGGTGTGGCCAATTAGGGCATCAGGCTGCCGGGTGCTCTGAGGCCCCTGCTGCACCTGTTAACTTGTTTCGGGAAGAGGATTTCCCGCCGCTCCCTCAGGACGTGGATTCCGCAGATGATGAGGGGCAGGTCCCATTCGCTGCTGATGCGGCCCCCCCCAGCGTCACCTGACGTGCCCCCGGTGGTGGTTGTCCCTCCTCCGAGTGTTCCGGTGGCTCCTGTCGCTGGTCACTTCGCTGTGCCAGTTGCTCCCGAGGGTCTTCCGGATGGTCTCTGTGGGTCGTCTGCGTCTTCCTCGACTCCTGCTGCTGTGCCTGGTCCTGCATCCTCGCCAGGTGTTACGGCTGTGCTGGGTGTTAGGGGGGCTGCGGAGCGTCCTGTTGTGTGCGGCCCAGTTCCCCATGTGGTTCAGGCTGTTGCCGTACTGCGTCAGGCGTTGGTTCGCCCGGTTCGTGAGGCCCGTGGTTCTGGGTCCGCCTCCGGCTGTTAGGATGTGCGGCCAGTGCCCAAGCGTTCCAGGCGTTCTTCTACTGCTTGGGCTGATGGGGAGGATTACGACGCAGGTGGCGATTCGGGAGATGATGTGGCGATTCCGGGTGCTTCGCGCTCTACGTCGCTGGTGGTGGCTGATGTACATGTGTCTGCTGTTGACGATGGGTGTGCGTCTGATTTACCTCCTATTCTTTCTCCTGCAGAAGGTTCTACGCAGTGGGAGGTGGTTGCTCCTACAGACGTGGGTGGTGTGGGTTCTGATGCGAGCCGAGGCATCAAGCTGGTGCTGAAGAAGGATGCCAAGCGTGGGGGGTCCCAGCAGGTACAACGTTCGGTGGTTGATGCGGGGCCCTGTGAGACAGCCGAGGAGGCTCCCAGTGCGCTGCCCATTGCCCGGCCTCGTGGGAAGGAGCCTCTCCCTATCATCCTGGCCTCCGGAGTGGCGCATGATGATCAACATCCTTTGCGGTTTGACACTGATGACCGCGTGCGTCCGGTTCCGTGGTGCCCTTCTACCATCTGGATTCGACGGGCTCAGTGTTTTATTGTGGGTGTGCCGGAGTCCATGCCTGATCCTCGTACAGTTCGTACTGAACCTATTTCGGAGGACGTCATGTTACTTTGGGAGGCGTATTGTATTCACTTCCCGGCGGCGGAGTGGCTGGATAAGTATGAGACATTTGAGTAGTCTGTGTGCTTGGACCTGTGGTTTGTTTTGTAATGTGTTGTACCTATTGTGCGCCCTTCAGGCCGGTGCTTTGTTGTATTTCTTATGTTTCCGGTATTGGTTTTGTTTTTTTCATTATGTTTCTGTTCATGGTTGTTTATGTCGTAGGCCCTTCAGGCCAGTGTTTCGTGTCTTTGAAAAATTTTGTATAAAGTTGTATTGTTTTGTGTTGAAGTGTCTGGTTTTGTTTCATGATATACTTTGTTGTTTTATTCTCGGTCCTTCAGGCCAGTGCATGTGTGTTGTTGTGTTTGTGCCTGTTTTGTTTTCAGGTGTGCGTGTTTTACTTGTTTATTTTTATTGTTAATTGTTTATTAAAAAATTGTTATTGTTTATTTTGGCCTAGCCCACATAAGAGGCATAACTGGCCGACCCCTCACAGTGTTCAAGAGAGAACTGGATAAGCACCTCCAAATGATACCTGATCAACCAGGCTGTGACTCATACGTCAGGCTGCGAGCAGCCGCGTCCAACAGCCTGGTTGATCAGTCCGGCAACCAGGAGGCCTGGTCGACGACCGGGCCGCGGGGACGCTAAGCCCCGGAAGCACCTCAAGGTAACCTCAAGGTAAGGTAGCCCTTTGTTTACGGGGCGGGTGGTTTGGTGTGCGTGTTTTTTGTTCCTGTATTGTTTGTGCTGTGTGTTTGACCTGGTGTTTTTGTATTGCTTTACCTGTTGTACGTGTTTGTCCTTTATGTTTTGTTTGGACTGTATTGTGTTTGTCCTGTTATGTTTCCTGTTATGCTTCTTGATGTATGGTTGGTTTTTCTGGAGGTTTTGTTTTGTGATGTTATTGTGTTTGCTTGTTTGTCATTGTATTATGTTTTGTGCTTTGATATATGCTGTCATTTTCTATGCTTTTTTCGTGTGTGTGTTTTGTTGTGCTCTGCTGTCGGCCCTTCTGGCCGGTGGTCTATTGTTTTCCTTTGTTATGTATTTTGTATTTGTTTTTATTGTATTTAATTTGCATGCTTTGCATGTAAAAATAAAAATAATAAAAAAAAAATGTCATAGTAGGTAGTAATTGTATCAACGAGATCTCTGGCGAAGGCTTGTACATTCGTTATTGTGTAATCTTGATACCATTTTGATATACAATTAATAAAGTGGTCATGCAAGCCATATGGAATATTCATTTTCCGTCTCTGATGTCTATTAGGTACATCACACTGTACTTCATAGAAAGCAGAAACTGCATAGTGATCACTAACCAACTGATTTACCAACGAACATTCCATCCTATCTTGCACAAGGTTTCTACCCATTACATAATCAAGTCTGCCTCCCAATAAATGAGTTTGGGTATCCGTAGTATACACGGTTAATCTGTTGTCATAAACATATTTGATAAGTTTGCATCCATTATCGTTGTTAGTAATGTCTCCCAGCGTAATATGTCTAGCATTAAAATCTCCCATGTATATTGTCCCATGATTGTCTAGATCTGGGAACAATGTTACATTGAGTTTCTGGCTTCTGGCATATACGTCGAGGAATGAAAAGTGGCCTGCTGTAGTTTGTACATGAAAGTGATGGTACTGTGTGTGTACATTGTATGACGTGCTCACAAGAATGTGCGGTAAATCACCTCTGATGTATGTTAGTAGGCCTGTGGCGTTGCTGTTAGTATAGGATGCATACCCTCTGATCTTTGGTGGGGTTTTGTTTATCATATTGGACGTGTAGGGCTCCTGTTTGGCAAGTATATCTATGTTGTTACTGGTAACATATGTAATTAGATCATTCAGTCTTTTGTTGATGCTACGAATGTTCCAACTGAGAAACCTAATGGTTCTTGTATCAACAGCGGCCATCGTCTTGGTTCCTCCCTGGGACTGGTGGTACCATTGTTGTCCTTGTCCCACTCACACAATGTGTCAATAAGTGACTCTACGACGTAAAGAGCCGCACCAACCTGGCGTTTGGTATCGTCAGGAACATCTGGTGACATCATCAGTTTCTTGATCACTGAGCAACTCGGGATGGTCCGCGAGTGAATGTTCTCTGTAAGTCGTATAGCATAATTACTGTCACTCAGAGTATTATCTTTTTCATTCTCGTACTTGGCTTGAGCGCGTTCGTTAAGGTCATGAATCATTTTAAAATATGCTGATGCAGATCGACTTCCTTTTCCAGTTAATGTTTCTGTGTCACTAACACTGCTGTCATCCCTGAGTTGACTGACGACGTCGCTGCGGCAGTGTCTTGCCTCTCTCCCAGGGCGGCAGTGTCTTGCCTCTCTCCCAGGGCGGCAGTGTCTTGCCTCTCTCCCAGGGCGGCAGTGTCTTGCCTCTCTCCCAGGGCGGCAGTGTCCTGCCTTTCTCCCAAGGCGGCAGTGTCCTGCCCTTCTCCCAGGGCGGCAGTGTCCTGCCTCTCTCCCAGGGCGGCAGTGTCCTGCCTCTCTCCCAGGGCGGCAGTGTCCTGCCTCTCTCCCAGGGCGGCAGTGTCCTGCCTCTCTCCCAGGGCGGCAGTGTCTTGCCTCTCTCCCAGGGCGGCAGTGTCTTGCCTCTCTCCCAGGGCGGCAGTGTCCTGCCTTTCTCCCAAGGCGGCAGTGTCCTGCCCTTCTCCCAGGGCGGCAGTGTCCTGCCTCTCTCCCAGGGCGGCAGTGTCCTGCCTCTCTCCCAGGGCGGCAGTGTCCTGCCTCTCTCCCAGGGCGGCAGTGTCCTGCCTCTCTCCCAGAGCGGCAGTGTCCTGCCTCTCTCCCAGGGCGGCAGTGTCCTGCCTTTCTCCCAAGGCGGCAGTGTCCTGCCCTTCTCCCAGGGCGGCAGTGTCCTGCCTCTCTCCCAGGGCGGCAGTGTCCAGCCTCTCTCCCAGAGCGGCAGTGTCCTGCCTCTCTCCCAGGGCGGCAGTGTCCTGCCTCTCTCCCAGGGCGGCAGTGTCCTGCCTCTCTCCCAGGGGTGGCAGTGTCTGCCTCTCTCCCAGGGCGGCAGTGTCCTGCCTCTCTCCCAGGGCGGCAGTGTCCTGCCTCTCTCCCAGGGCGGCAGTGTCCTGCCTCTCTCCCAGGGCGGCAGTGTCCTGCCTCTCTCCCAGGGCGGCAGTGTCTTGCCTCTCTCCCAGGATGGCAGTGTCTGCCTCTCTCCCAGGGCGGCAGTGTCTTGACTCTCTCTCCCAGGGCGGCAGTGTCTTGCCTCTCTCTGCAGGGCGGCAGTGTCCTGCCTCTCTCCCAGGGCGGCAGTGTCCTGCCTCTCTCCCAGGGCGGCAGTGTCTGCCTCTCTCCCAGGGCGGCAGTGTCCTGCCTCTCTCCCAGGGCGGCAGTGTCCTGCCTCTCTCCCAGAGCGGCAGTGTCCTGCCTGCATCTCCAGCTTATCCAGTAGTCAGCTATGGTGTACCAACTCGTCCTCCTTATAGAACGTCACATTTTAACATACACTTTACCTACAGCCAAAAATCGTCGTACTAGAAAATGGAAGCGGCTCGGGAAGTAGACAAGACGTTCCCGTTTTCTGTATTGGGTCCTCTGGTAGGTTATGATTAGTACACTTTTGTACGACAATTTCTTGACGTTGGGAAACCTTAGGAGGACGGGCTGTGGAGGAACTATTTCCAAGGCTTTCTGGCAATCCACCATTCTTTTTCGTGCCTGGTCATAGAGTTTATTAAATTCTGTGTGGCAAGATTTGCCATCCCTGAAGCAACGTTGTGATGTGTTACAAAGTTCTTTCACGTCAGATGTTGTTATAGTTTTTTCGCACAATTTTCTCGATCACCTTGCAAGGTATGCAAGATAATTAAGACCACTTGCCTGTAGTTCAGTGCTTCCTGTCCGTCTTCCTTGTTGTATATCGGGACTACATTAGGCATCTTCCAAGTTTTTGGCAGTTCTCCTGTTTCCAGTGACTTGTTATACACCATTGAGAGTTGCAGGCACAGTGCATCTGCTCCTTCCTTCAATGTCCATTGTGGGATTCCATCCGGGACTACATCCTTTGTAACATCCAACTCTAGCAAATTCTTCCTCACCTCCCCACTGGTAATCACCAACTCCTACAGTGGTGTCTGGTTAGATATTCCCTCTCTTATCTCTGAGACTTCTCCTTGCTCTAATGTGACGATCTCCTGGAATTTCATATTGAGTTCCTCGCACACTACCTTTTCATTTGTAGTGACTCTGTCTGCCCCTATCCTCAGTTTCATTACCTGTTCCTTCACTGCTGTCTTCCTCCTGATGTGCCTGTGTAGCAATTTAGGTTGAGTCTTTGGCTTATTTGCTATATAATTTTCGTACTGCCTTTCTGCCTCACTTCTCCCCAATGGAGAAGAGAGGCAGAAATGCAGAGAGAATTGGGAGAATGGGAAGGAATGGTCATATTCCTGGCCCTCTGGTATATTTCTCTGCCTCTCTAGTGTCCTGTTATTCCTTTAGTTTATCCATGCCCTTGTTGCTTTGCTTTGCTTATATCCCAGTTTAATAAACCATGGGATTAAACCTTTATGGCTGAATCATTCAAAGAGAATATCAGGTCAAGTCTAGCTGGTTCATCAGGTCAAGTCTAGCTGGTTCATCAGGTCAAGTCTAGCTGGTTCATCAGGTCAAGTCTAGCTGGTTCATCAGGTCAAGTCTAGCTGGTTCATCAGGTCAAGTCTAGCTGGTTCATCAGGTCAAGTCTAGCTGGTTCATCAGGTCAAGTCTAGCTGGTTCATCAGGTCAAGTCTAGCTGGTTCATCAGGTCAAGTCTAGCTGGTTCATCAGGTCAAGTCTAGCTGGTTCATCAGGTCAAGTCTAGCTGGTTCATCAGGTCAAGTCTAGCTGGTTCAACAGGTCAAGTCTAGCTGGTTCATCAGGTCAAGTCTAGCTGGTTCATCAGGTCAAGTCTAGCTGGTTCATCAGGTCAAGTCTAGCTGGTTCATCAGGTCAAGTCTAGCTGGTTCATCAGGTCAAGTCTAGCTGGTTCATCAGGTCAAGTCTAGCTGGTTCATCAGGTCAAGTCTAGCTGGTTCAACAGGTCAAGTCTAGCTGGTTCATCAGGTCAAGTCTAGCTGGTTCATCAGGTCAAGTCTAGCTGGTTCATCAGGTCAAGTCTAGCTGGTTCATCAGGTCAAGTCTAGCTGGTTCATCAGGTCAAGTCTAGCTGGTTCAACAGGTCAAGTCTAGCTGGTTCATCAGGTCAAGTCTAGCTGGTTCATCAGGTCAAGTCTAGCTGGTTCATCAGGTCAAGTCTAGCTGGTTCATCAGGTCAAGTCTAGCTGGTTCATCAGGTCAAGTCTAGCTGGTTCATCAGGTCAAGTCTAGCTGGTTCATCAGGTCAAGTCTAGCTGGTTCAACAGGTCAAGTCTAGCTGGTTCATCAGGTCAAGTCTAGCTGGTTCATCAGGTCAAGTCTAGCTGGTTCATCAGGTCAAGTCTAGCTGGTTCATCAGGTCAAGTCTAGCTGGTTCATCAGGTCAAGTCTAGCTGGTTCATCAGGTCAAGTCTAGCTGGTTCATCAGGTCAAGTCTAGCTGGTTCATCAGGTCAAGTCTAGCTGGTTCATCAGGTCAAGTCTAGCTGGTTCATCAGGTCAAGTCTAGCTGGTTCAACAGGTCAAGTCTAGCTGGTTCATCAGGTCAAGTCTAGCTGGTTCATCAGGTCAAGTCTAGCTGGTTCATCAGGTCAAGTCTAGCTGGTTCATCAGGTCAAGTCTAGCTGGTTCATCAGGTCAAGTCTAGCTGGTTCATCAGGTCAAGTCTAGCTGGTTCATCAGGTCAAGTCTAGCTGGTTCATCAGGTCAAGTCTAGCTGGTTCATCAGGCCAAGTCTAGCTGGTTCATCAGGTCAAGTCTAGCTGGTTCAACAGGTCAAGTCTAGCTGGTTCATCAGGTCAAGTCTAGCTGGTTCATCAGGTCAAGTCTAGCTGGTTCATCAGGTCAAGTCTAGCTGGTTCATCAGGTCAAGTCTAGCTGGTTCATCAGGTCAAGTCTAGCTGGTTCATCAGGTCAAGTCTAGCTGGTTCATCAGGTCAAGTCTAGCTGGTTCATCAGGTCAAGTCTAGCTGGTTCATCAGGTCAAGTCTAGCTGGTTCATCAGGTCAAGTCTAGCTGGTTCATCAGGTCAAGTCTAGCTGGTTCATCAGGTCAAGTCTAGCTGGTTCATCAGGTCAAGTCTAGCTGGTTCATCAGGTCAAGTCTAGCTGGTTCATCAGGTCAAGTCTAGCTGGTTCATCAGGTCAAGTCTAGCTGGTTCATCAGGTCAAGTCTAGCTGGTTCGACGTTGCCTCTCATTCTTGTGGGTCTCCTGACATGTTGGCTTAAGATGTTTCGAGTTGCTTTATCTAATAGCTTATCTCTCTCTCCATGTTTCTGCACCCAACTCTGTGACTCATTGTTGTCCAAGTCAATATTTCCGTGGTAGAAATCTCCTCATGATAAGGAGATGGGACCGATTTTTACATGCGACAATGGTTCCTCTTTCTATTATATTAGTAACTGTCATGTTGGTTCTGTCATACTCTTGCCTGGGTCTTCTGTCATTTCTGTCATTTACTACTATTCTTTATCGTCCTTTAAGTATGGTGCCTATTAAATAGTCTCTGAACCATAGGCAGCTTGGTATAACTATCACCTCGAAACTCTGTTCCTTTCTTTTCAGTAGGACAAATCCTCTGCCCCCCCCCCCCCTTCCGTCTTTCCTTATTACAGTGTAGTCCAAGGTAAACACTGCATTCATGAGATCTGACAGTTTTGTTTCAGTGAGTACTATTACATTCGCTTTTCCTCTTGTGCCCTTTCTGCAGGTTCACTTGCTTTGTTTGTAATCCCATCCATGTATGAGTACATTATTTTGAAGCTGACTCTCGTCTGTCCTCTCTAAGTTACCTTTGACATTCTTAGAATAGGGGGACTGGGAAGGTCTGGGATGGGAGGGCAGAAATGGTCTGGGATGGGAGGGGAGGAAGGGTCTTGGATGGGGATCTGAGAGGATCTGGGGTGGGGTGGGAGTGGGAGGAATAAACATGGGATGCTCGGAAAGTCTGTGATTGAGGGGGCAGAGAGGCATTGGGGGGAGGGGGGTCAGAGAGGGAAGGCAATGGAAAATGAATGGGAGGCAATGGTGAGGTAACAGTGAAGGGCATGTGGTGGGGGGAGGGTCTCTAATGGCTGGAGAAGCATTGGTGGTGATTAGGGAAGGAAGGTTGTTTGATGGGATGGTTGTTGGATTCTACTTTTCTTATCTATGGGGATGCTGACGGAGGGTTTCCCCTCTCATGTCTGAAGTTACTGAAGGTACCAAGCTGAGGCCTGTGGCTCCTCCATACCCTTCCCTCTCCTTGCATCTATTTCTTTCTTCTGCTGCCCTCTCCCTCTCTTTCCTTACAAGATTGTCACTTTATTTTCCCTCATTCGTGTATACTATCTTTATCAGTCAATTCCTTTTCTTCTTGCAGCCACCTAGCCTGAAAATCATCCCTACGCTTCAATCAGCCTCCTCCAGGATCTTTGTCACAGCTGTTCTGCTCTTCCTCCTCCACTCCTCCTGGTTGACCTTCCACAACCAGGAGGAGTGGTTGAGTTGCTGAACTCCTACAACTATTAGAGTGTGAACTCATCTAGTTGTGTTTGCGTGGGTTCAACTTAGGCACTTTGGTCCCGCCTCTCATCTGTTAATCAACTGGAGTACCGATTCCTAAGCCTACTGTTTTTTTTTCTTTTTTTTTTCTTTTTTTTTTGTGTGTGTGTGTACTCACCTAGTTGTACTCACCTAGTTGTGTTTGCGGGGGTTGAGCTCTGGCTCTTTGGTCCCGCCTCTCAACCGTCAATCAACAGGTGTACAGATTCCTGAGCCTATCGGGCTCTATCATATCTACACTTGAAACTGTGTATGGAGTCAGCCTCCACCACATCTCTTCCTAATGCATTCCATTTGTCAACCACTCTGACCCTAAAAAAGTTCTTTCTAATATCTCTGTGGCTCATTTGGGCACTCAGTTTCCACCTGTGTCCCCTTGTGCGTGTGCCCCTTGTGTTAAATAGACTGTCTTTATCTACCCTATCAATTCCCTTCAGAATCTTGAATGTGGTGATCATGTCCCCCCCTAACTCTTCTGTCTTCCAGCGAAGTGAGGTTTAATTCCCGTAGTCTCTCCTCGTAGCTCATACCTCTCAGCTCGGGTACTAGTCTGGTGGCAAACCTTTGAACCTTTTCCAGTTTAGTCTTATCCTTGACTAGATATGGACTCGATGCTGGGGCTGCATACTCCAGGATTGGCCTGACATATGTGGTATACAAAGTTCTGAATGATTCTTTACACAAGTTTCTGAATGCCGTTCGTATGTTGGCCAGCCTGGCATATGCCGCTGATGTTATCCGCTTGATATGTGCTGCAGGAGACAGGTCTGGCGTGATATCAACCCCCAAGTCTTTTTCCTTCTCTGACTCCTGAAGAATTTCCTCTCCCAGATGATACCTTGTATCTGGCCTCCTGCTCCCTACACCTATCTTCATTACATTACATTTGGTTGGGTTAAACTCTAACAACCATTTGTTTGACCATTCCTTCAGCTTGTCTAGGTCTTCTTGAAGCCTCAAACAGTCCTCTTCTGTTTTAATCCTTCTCATAATTTTAGCATCGTCTGCAAACATTGAGAGAAATGAATCGATACCCTCTGGGAGATCATTTACATATATCAGAAACAAGATAGGGCCGAGTACAGAGCCCTGTGGGACTCCACTGGTGACTTCACGCCAATCGGAGGTCTCACCCCTCACCGTAACTCTCTGCTTCCTATTGCTTAGATACTCCCTTATCCACTGGAGCACCTTACCAGCTACACCTGCCTGTCTCTCCAGCTTATGTACCAGCCTCTTATGCGGTACTGTGTCAAAGGCTTTCCGACAATCCAAGAAAATGCAGTCCGCCCAGCCCTCTCTTTCTTGCTTAATCTTTGTCACCTGATCGTAGAATTCTATCAAGCCTGTAAGGCAAGATTTACCCTCCCTGAACCCATGTTTGCGATTTGTCACGAAGTCCCTTCTCTCCAGATGTGTTACCAGGTTTTTTCTCACGATCTTCTCCATCACCTTGCATGGTATACAAGTCAAGGACACTGGCCTGTAGTTAAGTGCCTCTTGCCTGTCGCCCTTTTTGTATATTGGGACCACATTCGCCGTCTTCCATATTTCTGGTAGGTCTCCCGTCTCCAGTGACTTACTATACACTATGGAGAGTGGCAAGCAAAGTGCCTCTGCACACTCTTTGGTCCCGCCTCTCAACTGTCAATCAACTGGTGTACAGATTCCTGAGCCTTCTGGGCTCTATCATATCTATATTTGAAACTGTGTATGGAGTCAGCCTCCACCACATCACTTCCTTAGGCATTCCATTTATTAACTACTCTGACACTGAAAAAAAATTCTAACGTCTCTGTAGCTCATCTGGGTACTAAGTTTCCACCTGTGTCCCCTTGTTCATGTCCCACCCGTGCTGAAGAGTTTGTCTTTGTCCACCCTGTCAATTCCCCTGAGAATTTTGTCGGTGGTTATCATGTCTCCCCTTACTCTTCTGTTTTCCAGGGATGTGAAGTTCAGCTCCTTTAGCCTTTCCCCGTAGCTCATTTCTCTCAGTTCCGGGACGAGCCTGGTGGCATACCGCTGAATCTTCTCTAACTTTGTCTTGTGTTTAACTTGGTATGGACTCCAGGCTGGAGCTGCATACTCCAGGATTGGTCTTACATAAGTGGTATACAGGGTCGTGAACGATTCCTCACACAAGTTTCTAAAGACAGTTCTTATGTTGGCCAGTCTAGCATATGCCGCTGATGATATTCTTTTGATGTGGGCCTCTGGGGACAGGTTCGGTGTGATATCAACCCCCAGATCTTTCTCTCTATTTGACTCTTGCAGGATTTCACTTCCCAGATGATACCTTGTGTTCAGCCTCCTGCTCCCTTCTCCTAATTTCATCACCTTACACTTTCCTGAGTTGAACTTTAGCAGCAATTTTCTAGACCATTCCTCCAGTTTGTCCAGGTCATCCTGTAGTCTCTGTCTATCTTCATCCGTCTTGATTCTTGTCATAATTTTTGCATCATTAGCAAACATTGAGAGGAACGAGTCAATACCCTCTGGAAGTTCGTTTACATATATTAGAAACAGGATGGGTCCAAGTACTGAGCCTTGTGGGACTCTGCTGGTGACATCTCGCCACTCTGATGTCTCCCCCCCCCCCCTCACCGTTACTCGCTGTTTCCTGTTGCTTAAGTGTTCCCTTATCCACTGGAGCACCTTCCCTTTTACTCCTGCCTGTTGCTCCAACTTTTTTAACAACCTTTTATGGGGTACGGTATCAAAGGCTTCCTGGCAGTCCAGGAAAATGCAGTCGGCCCACCCTTCTCTTTCCTGCCTAATTTTGGTTGCCTGGTCATAGAATTCTATTAAACCTGTGAGGCACGATTTACCATCCCTGAACCCATGTTGGTGGTGCATTACAAAGTTATTTCCCTCCCAGATGCTCTACGAGCCTTTTCCTCACGATTTTCTCCATCATCTTGCATGGTATACAAGTTAAGGAAACTGGCTTGTAGTTCAGTGCCTCTTGCCTGTCACCCTTCTTGTATATTGGGACTACATTAGCTGTCTTCCAACTGTTTGGTAAATCTCCTGTTTCCAGTGATCTGTTATACAGCATAGAGAGTGGCACACTTAGTGCTTCTGCACCTTTCTTTAGTATCCATGGAGAGATTCTGTCAGGCCCAACAGCATTTGTCACATCCAGCTCCAGCAGACACCTTTTGACTTAATCACTGGCGAGGTCAAATTCCACCAAGGTTGCTTGGTTTGCCGCCTCCTCATTTAGTGCACGGGCTTCTCCTTGTTCTATTGTGAAGACCTCCTGGAATCTCTTGTTGAGTTCTTTACACACCTCCTTGTGTATCTCTGTAAATCTGTTTTCCCCTTTTCGCAGTTTCATCACTTGTTCCTTCACTGCTGTTTTCCTCCTCATGTGGCTGTGGAGCAGCTTTGGTTGGGTCTTGGCTTTACTCGCTATGTCATTTTCAAACTGTCTCTCTGCTTCCCTCCTCACTCTGATGTACTCATTTCTGGCCTCTGGTATCTCTCCCTGCTCTCCGGTGTTCTGTTATTTCTGAGTACCTCTGTAGCGGTGGTAGTGTGTGTGTGTGTGTGTGTGTGTGTGTGTGTGTGTGTGTGTGTGTGTGTGTGTGTGTGTGTGTGTGTGTGTGTGTGTGTGTGTGTGTGTGTGTGTGTGTGTGTGTATACTCACCTAATTGTACTCACCTAATTGTGCTTGCGGGGGTTGAGCTTTGGCTCTTTGGTCCCGCCTCTCAACTGTCAATCAACTGGTGTACAGATTCCTGAGCCTACTGGGCTCTATCATATCTACACTTGAAACTGTGTATGGAGTCAGCCTCCACCACATCACTGCCTAATGCATTCCATTTATTAACTACTCTGACACTGAAAAAATTCTTTCTAATGTCTCTGTGGCTCATCTGGGTACTAAGTTTCCACCTGTGTCCACCTGTGTGTATGTGTGTGTGTGTGTGTGTGTGTGTGTGTGTGTAAGTATGAATGTAATTGTCTGTGCGTGTGTGTAAATGTGTGTAAAACATTATTCTAATAAAGAAAGATGAGAGTGCGGTAGTCATTGATAATGAAGATACACGAGCATATAAATCTCTCGATAATGGCAACTGCCAGAGATCCAAGTTCCTCCTTGAGTGCTCCGACCCACCACAACCCTCCTGGTGGTGTTGTGACCCACCACAACCCTCCTGGTGGTGTTGTGACCCACCACAACCCTCCTGGTGGTGTTGTGACCCACCACAACCATCCTGGTGGTGTTGTGACCCACCACAACCATCCTGGTGGTGTTGTGACCCACCACAACCCTCCTGGAGGTGTTGTGACCCACCACAACCCTCCTGGTGGTGTTGTGACCCACAACAACCATCCTGGTGGTGTTGTGACCCACCACAACCATCCTGGTGGTGTTGTGACCCACCACAACCATCCTGGTGGTGTTGTGACCCACCACAACCCTCCTGGTGGTGTTGTGACCCACCACAACCCTCCTGGTGGTGTTGTGACCCACCACAACCCTCCTGGTGGTGTTGTGACCCACCACAACCATCCTGGTGGTGTTGTGACCCACCACAACCTTCCTGGTGGTGTTGTGACCCACCACAACCCTCCTGGAGGTGTTGTGACCCACCACAACCCTCCTGGTGGTGTTGTGACCCACCACAACCATCCTGGTGGTGTTGTGACCCACCACAACCCTCCTGGTGGTGTTGTGACCCACCACAACCATCCTGGTGGTGTTGTGACCCACCACAACCCTCCTGGTGGTGTTGTGACCCACCACAACCCTCCTGGAGGTGTTGTGACCCACCACAACCCTCCTGGAGGTGTTGTGACCCACCACAACCCTCCTGGTGGTGTTGTGACCCACCACAACCCTCCTGGTGGTGTTGTGACCCACCACAACCATCCTGGTGGTGTTGTGACCCACCACAACAATCCTGGTGGTGTTGTGACCCACCACAACCCTCCTGGTGGTGTTGTGACCCACCACAACCATCCTGGTGGTGTTGTGACCCACCACAACCCTCCTGGTGGTGTTGTGACCCACCACAAACCCTCCTGGTGGTGTTGTGACCCACCACAACCATCCTGGTGGTGTTGTGACCCACCACAACCCTCCTGGTGGTGTTGTGACCCACCACAACCCTCCTGGAGGTGTTGTGACCCACCACAACCCTCCTGGTGGTGTTGTGACCCACCACAACCCTCCTGGTGGTGTTGTGACCCACCACAACCCTCCTGGTGGTGTTGTGACCCACCACAACCCTCCTGGTGGTGTTGTGACCCACCACAACCCTCCTGGAGGTCTTGTGACCCACCACAACCCTCCTGGAGGTCTTGTGACCCACCACAACCCTCCTGGAGGTGTTGTGACCCACCACAACCCTCCTGGTGGTGTTGTGACCCACCACAACCCTCCTGGAGGTGTTGTGACCCACCACAACCCTCCTGGAGTAGTTGTGACCCACCACAACCCTCCTGGAGGTGTTGTGACCCACCACAACCCTCCTGGAGGTGTTGTGACCCACCACAACCCTCCTGGAGGTGTTGTGACCCACCACAACCCTCCTGGAGGTGTTGTGACCCACCTCAAACCCTCCTGGTGGTGTTGTGACCCACCACAACCCTCCTGGTGGTGTTGTGACCCACCACAACCCTCCTGGTGGTGTTGCGACCCACCACAACCCTCCTGGTGGTGTTGTGACCCACCACAACCATCCTGGTGGTGTTGTGACCCACCACAACCCTCCTGGTGGTGTTGTGACCCACCTCAACCCTCCTGGAGTAGTTGTGACCCACCACAACCCTCCTGGTGGTGTTGTGACCCACCACAACCCTCCTGGTGGTGTTGTGACCCACCACAACCATCCTGGTGGTGTTGTGACCCACCACAACCCTCCTGGAGGTGTTGTGACCCACCACAACCCTCCTGGAGGTGTTGTGACCCACCACAACCCTCCTGGAGGTGTTGTGACCCACCACAACCCTCCTGGAGGTGTTGTGACCCACCACAACCCTCCTGGTGGTGTTGTGACCCACCACAACCGTCCTGGAGGTGTTGTGACCCACCACAACCCTCCTGGTGGTGTTGTGACCCACCACAACCATCCTGGTGGTGTTGTGACCCACCACAACCATCCTGGTGGTAGTGCAACCCACCACAACCATCCTGGTGGTGTTGTGACCCACCACAAACCTCCTGGTGGTGTTGTGACCCACCACAACCCTCCTGGAGGTGTTGTGACCCACCACAACCCTCCTGGAGGTGTTGTGACCCACCACAACCCTCCTGGTGGTGTTGCGACCCACCACAACCCTCCTGGTGGTGTTGTGACCCACCACAACCCTCCTGGTGGTGTTGTGACCCACCACAACCCTCCTGGTGGTGTTGTGACCCACCACAACCCTCCTGGTGGTGTTGTGACCCACCACAAACCTCCTGGAGGTGTTGTGACCCACCACAACCCTCCTGGTGGTGTTGTGACCCACCACAACCCTCCTGGTGGTGTTGTGACCCACCACAACCCTCCTGGTGGTGTTGTGACCCACCACAACCCTCCTGGTGGTGTTGTGACCCACCACAACCATCCTGGTGGTGTTGTGACCCACCACAACCCTCCTGGTGGTGTTGTGACCCACCACAACCCTCCTGGTGGTGTTGTGACCCACCACAACCATCCTGGTGGTGTTGTGACCCACCACAACCCTCCTGGTGGTGTTGAGACCCACCATAACCATCCTGGTGGTAGTGTGACCCACCACAACCCTCCTGGTGGTGTTGTGACCCACCACAACCATCCTAGTGGTGTTGTGACCCACCTCAACCCTCCTGGTGGTGTTGTGACCCACCACAACCATCCTGGTGGTGTTGTGACCCACCACAACCCTCCTGGTGGTGTTGTGACCCACCACAACCCTCCTGGTGGTGTTGTGACCCACCACAACCATCCTGGTGGTAGTGTGACCCACCACAACCCTCCTGGTGTTGTTGTGACCCACCACAACCCTCCTGGTGGTGTTGTGACCCACCACAACCCTCCTGGTGGTGTTGTGACCCACCACAACCATCCTAGTGGTGTTGTGACCCACCTCAACCCTCCTGGTGGTGTTGTGACCCACCACAACCATCCTGGTGGTGTTGTGACCCACCACAACCCTCCTGGTGGTGTTGTGACCCACCACAACCCTCCTGGTGGTGTTGTGACCCACCACAACCCTCCTGGTGGTGTTGTGACCCACCACAACCCTCCTGGTGGTGTTGTGACCCACCACATCCATCCTGGTGGTGTTGTGACCCACCACAACCCTCCTGGTGGTGTTGTGACCCACCACAACCATCCTGGTGGTGTTGTGACCCACCACAACCATCCTGGTGGTGTTGTGACCCACCACAACCATCCTGGTGGTGTTGTGACCCACCACAACCATCCTGGTGGTGTTGTGACCCACCACAACCCTCCTGGTGGTGTTGTGACCCACCACAACCATCCTGGTGGTGTTGTGACCCACCACAACCATCCTGGTGGTGTTGTGACCCACCACAACCATCCTGGTGGTGTTGTGACCCACCACAACCATCCTGGTGGTGTTGTGACCCACCACAACCCTCCTGGTGGTGTTGTGACCCACCACAACCCTCCTGGAGGTGTTGTGACCCACCACAACCCTCCTGGTGGTGTTGTGACCCACCACAACCATCCTGGTGGTGTTGTGACCCACCACAACCCTCCTGGTGGTGTTGTGACCCACCTCAACCCTCCTGGAGTAGTTGTGACCCACCACAACCCTCCTGGTGGTGTTGTGACCCACCACAACCCTCCTGGTGGTGTTGTGACCCACCACAACCATCCTGGTGGTGTTGTGACCCACCACAACCCTCCTGGAGGTGTTGTGACCCACCACAACCCTCCTGGAGGTGTTGTGACCCACCACAACCCTCCTGGAGGTGTTGTGACCCACCACAACCCTCCTGGAGGTGTTGTGACCCACCACAACCCTCCTGGTGGTGTTGTGACCCACCACAACCGTCCTGGAGGTGTTGTGACCCACCACAACCCTCCTGGTGGTGTTGTGACCCACCACAACCATCCTGGTGGTGTTGTGACCCACCACAACCATCCTGGTGGTAGTGCAACCCACCACAACCATCCTGGTGGTGTTGTGACCCACCACAACCCTCCTGGTGGTGTTGTGACCCACCACAACCCTCCTGGAGGTGTTGTGACCCACCACAACCCTCCTGGAGGTGTTGTGACCCACCACAACCCTCCTGGTGGTGTTGCGACCCACCACAACCCTCCTGGTGGTGTTGTGACCCACCACAACCCTCCTGGTGGTGTTGTGACCCACCACAACCCTCCTGGTGGTGTTGTGACCCACCACAACCCTCCTGGTGGTGTTGTGACCCACCACAAACCTCCTGGAGGTGTTGTGACCCACCACAACCCTCCTGGTGGTGTTGTGACCCACCACAACCCTCCTGGTGGTGTTGTGACCCACCACAACCCTCCTGGTGGTGTTGTGACCCACCACAACCCTCCTGGTGGTGTTGTGACCCACCACAACCATCCTGGTGGTGTTGTGACCCACCACAACCCTCCTGGTGGTGTTGTGACCCACCACAACCCTCCTGGTGGTGTTGTGACCCACCACAACCCTCCTGGTGGTGTTGTGACCCACCACAACCCTCCTGGAGGTGTTGTGACCCACCACAACCCTCCTGGAGGTGTTGTGACCCACCACAACCCTCCTGGTGGTGTTGCGACCCACCACAACCCTCCTGGTGGTGTTGTGACCCACCACAACCCTCCTGGTGGTGTTGTGACCCACCACAACCCTCCTGGTGGTGTTGTGACCCACCACAACCCTCCTGGTGGTGTTGTGACCCACCACAAACCTCCTGGAGGTGTTGTGACCCACCACAACCCTCCTGGTGGTGTTGTGACCCACCACAACCCTCCTGGTGGTGTTGTGACCCACCACAACCCTCCTGGTGGTGTTGTGACCCACCACAACCCTCCTGGTGGTGTTGTGACCCACCACAACCATCCTGGTGGTGTTGTGACCCACCACAACCCTCCTGGTGGTGTTGTGACCCACCACAACCCTCCTGGTGGTGTTGTGACCCACCACAACCCTCCTGGTGGTGTTGAGACCCACCATAACCATCCTGGTGGTAGTGTGACCCACCACAACCCTCCTGGTGGTGTTGTGACCCACCACAACCATCCTAGTGGTGTTGTGACCCACCTCAACCCTCCTGGTGGTGTTGTGACCCACCACAACCATCCTGGTGGTGTTGTGACCCACCACAACCCTCCTGGTGGTGTTGTGACCCACCACAACCCTCCTGGTGGTGTTGTGACCCACCACAACCATCCTGGTGGTAGTGTGACCCACCACAACCCTCCTGGTGTTGTTGTGACCCACCACAACCCTCCTGGTGGTGTTGTGACCCACCACAACCCTCCTGGTGGTGTTGTGACCCACCACAACCATCCTAGTGGTGTTGTGACCCACCTCAACCCTCCTGGTGGTGTTGTGACCCACCACAACCATCCTGGTGGTGTTGTGACCCACCACAACCCTCCTGGTGGTGTTGTGACCCACCACAACCCTCCTGGTGGTGTTGTGACCCACCACAACCCTCCTGGTGGTGTTGTGACCCACCACAACCCTCCTGGTGGTGTTGTGACCCACCACATCCATCCTGGTGGTGTTGTGACCCACCACAACCCTCCTGGTGGTGTTGTGACCCACCACAACCATCCTGGTGGTGTTGTGACCCACCACAACCATCCTGGTGGTGTTGTGACCCACCACAACCATCCTGGTGGTGTTGTGACCCACCACAACCATCCTGGTGGTGTTGTGACCCACCACAACCCTCCTGGTGGTGTTGTGACCCACCACAACCATCCTGGTGGTGTTGTGACCCACCACAACCATCCTGGTGGTGTTGTGACCCACCACAACCATCCTGGTGGTGTTGTGACCCACCACAACCATCCTGGTGGTGTTGTGACCCACCACAACCCTCCTGGTGGTGTTGTGACCCACCACAACCCTCCTGGAGGTGTTGTGACCCACCACAACCCTCCTGGTGGTGTTGTGACCCACCACAACCCTCCTGGTGGTGTTGTGACCCACCACAACCCTCCTGGTGGTGTTGTGACCCACCACAACCCTCCTGGTGGTGTTGTGACCCACCACAACCATCCTGGTGGTGTTGTGACCCACCACAACCCTCCTGGTGGTGTTGTGACCCACCACAACCCTCCTGGAGGTGTTGTGACCCACCACAACCCTCCTGGAGGTGTTGTGACCCACCACAACCATCCTGGAGGTGTTGTGACCCACCACAACCCTCCTGGAGGTGTTGTGACCCACCACAACCCTCCTAGTGGTGTTGTGACCCACCACAACCATCCTGGTGGTGTTGTGACCCACCACAACCATCCTGGTGGTGTTGTGACCCACCACAACCCTCCTGGAGGTGTTGTGACCCACCACAACCCTCCTGGAGGTGTTGTGACCCACCACAACCCTCCTGGTGGTGTTGTGACCCACCACAACCATCCTGGTGGTGTTGTGACCCACCACAACCATCCTGGTGGTGTTGTGACCCACCACAACCCTCCTGGTGGTGTTGTGACCCACCACAATCATCCTGGTGGTGTTGTGACCCACCACAACCCTCCTGGTGGTGTTGTGACCCACCACAACCCTCCTGGAGGTGTTGTGACCCACCACAACCCTCCTGGTGGTGTTGTGACCCACCACAACCCTCCTGGAGGTGTTGTGACCCACCACAACCATCCTAGTGGTAGTGTGTGTGACTCATACATCAACAGGGTGCAGTGGTAGTGCTCATGCACCTCCGTGTAGAGCAGTATGAACTGTTCCGTGTCATCACCACACCTCCTAGCTAGCACTTCCGCCATCACAAGTGTTGTCCTCGACGACACATACTCACCATATAACATATAACAGTTATACAGGCATATAACTGGTATTCTCACCCATTGAGGCCAGTCGCCGTCATGGCGTCGAGGGAAGAGGAGGGGTTGACGCTCTGTCTGGTTACTGTTTTTGTGATATTTCTCATTCCATTGACTATTCCGGTGGTATATATGAAAATAAATTATAGAAAGATAGCAAAGATGTAGATAACACGAACAGCAATATAAATGAGTGCAAGAGCAAATATATATCTCCGTTGTGCATATTGTCAGTGACATAGGAGGCCATGTTGCCACGGTTGGACTAGTCATTAAGCAAAACAATCACGTGCTTAGAGCATCACGGCAACGAGCGCATCACTAAATATTTCCAGTGCTGGATTTCCCATGGACCATTTTGGTGCATAACTGCAAATTGTGCAGTTGACCCAATATACACTAAAAGGCTCCAACAATAAATGTAAGAATTACATCCAAACTATCATTTACGGGATGGAAACCTGGCACAGACATTCCCGGATGGAGACCTTATGGCAATTAAGGCAGGGAAACCTCTCACCCCTGGGGTAATTACCCTACATATCGACCCCTGGGGGAGGGTAACCTTACCTAGCCTTCTCTGGGGAGGATTACCTTACCTACCCTTCTCTTGGGAGGATTACCTTACCTATCCTTCTCTTGGGAGGATTACCTTACCTATCCTTCTCTAGGGAGGATTACCTTACCTATCGTTCCCTGCGGAGGGTTACCTTACCTATCGTTCCCTGGGGGAGGATTACCTTACCTATCCTTCTCTTGGGAGGGTTACCTTACCTATCGTTCCCTGGGGAGGGTTACCTTACCTATCGTTCCCTGGGGAGGGTTACCTTACCTATGCTCTGGGGAGGGTTACCTTACCTATGCTCTGGGGAGGGTTACTTTACCTATCGCCCTGGGGAGGATTACCTTATCTATCGCCCCTGGGGAGGATTACCTTACCTATCGCCCCTGGGGAGGATTACCCAGTGACGGACCTCGGCGCCATCTATGGTCCAGGTGCCGAACTACAGCAGTTGACCATCCCATTAATCGTAGTTGTCCCATCTTTTAGACGGCTGGGCGGGAAGGTGACGACCAATCAGGGACAGGTAATGGGAGTTAGTGAAGCCGGGAGAGTGGAGGAGTACTTAAGTCGACCTGGAAGTGCTCGCCGCTGGGGCTAGTTGAGCACTGTGGACTTCACTCCTGGAGGTGCTCGCCGCTGGGGCTAGTTGAGCACTGTGGACTTCACTCCTGGAGGTGCTCGCCGCTGGGGCTAGTTGAGCACTGTGGACTTCACTCCTGGAGGTGCTCGCCGCTGGGGCTAGTTGAGCACTGTGGACTTCACTCCTGGAGGTGCTCGACGCTGGGGCTAGTTGAGCACTGTGGACTTCACTCCTGGAGGTGCTCGACGCTGGGGCTAGTTGAGCACTGTGGACTTCACTCCTGGAGGTGCTCGACGCTGGGGCTAGTTGAGCACTGTGGACTTCACTCCTGGAGGTGCTCGACGCTGGGGCTAGTTGAGCACTGTGGACTTCACTCCTGGAGGTGCTCGCCGCTGGGGCTAGTTGAGCACTGTGGACTTCACTCCTGAAGGTGCTCGACGCTGGGGCTAGTTGAGCACTGTGGACTTCACTCCTGGAGGTGCTCGACGCTGGGGCTAGTTGAGCACTGTGGACTTCACTCCTGGAGGTGCTCGACGCTGGGGCTAGTTGAGCACTGTGGACTTCACTCCTGGAGGTGCTCGACGCTGGGGCTAGTTGAGCACTGTGGACTTCACTCCTGGAGGTGCTCGACGCTGGGGCTAGTTGAGCACTGTGGACTTCACTCCTGGAGGTGCTCGACGCTGGGGCTAGTTGAGAACTGTGGACTTCACTCCTGGAGGTGCTCGACGCTGGGGCTAGTTGAGCACTGTGGACTTCACTCCTGGAGGTGCTCGACGCTGGGGCTAGTTGAGCACTGTGGACTTCACTCCTGGAGGTGCTCGACGCTGGGGCTAGTTGAGCACTGTGGACTTCACTCCTGGAGGTGCTCGACGCTGGGGCTAGTTGAGCACTGTGGACTTCACTCCTGGAGGTGCTTGACGCTGGGGCTAGTTGAGCACTGTGGACTTCACTCCTGGAGGTGCTCGACGCTGGGGCTAGTTGAGCACTGTGGACTTCACTCCTGGAGGTGCTCGACGCTGGGGCTAGTTGAGCACTGTGGACTTCACTCCGGAGGTGCTCGACGCTGGGGCTAGTTGAGCACTGTGGACTTCACTCCTGGAGGTGCTCGACGCTGGGGCTAGTTGAGCACTGTCGACTTCACTCCTGGAGGTGCTCGCCGCTGGGGCTAGTTGAGCACTGTGGACTTCACTGGTTAAGCGTACTAACGAGTGCACTAAGGAAGGGGAGCGCTTGAAGACTTCACCATAACTGCAGCTAGCGTAAGGGCTAGTAGTATGTTAAAGACCTCATCAGAGGCATATAAATAGTGTCCATCATCTTTGAAGCTAGCTATAGCGTGAGGGCTAGTGACGCCGATCTGGATGACCTCTTATTGAAAATTGTATATTATATATATATATATATATATATATATATATATATATATATATATATATATATATATATATATATATATATATATATATATATATATATATTGATGGTGTAAGGTAATAAGAACGTGTAATTTTAAGTGTCCTTTTATTAATTACCTTAAACATTACAATATTTCCACCAAGGTTAGGGTCCTCTGAACATGAGTAGGATCATAGAGTAGGATCATAATCCTCCCCGGCCAGGATACGAACCCATGACAAAGCGCTCGCCGAACGCCAGGCGAGTGTCTTACCACTGCACCACGGAGACTGTTAAATATGCGCTTTATGTGGTCTGTGCAGCCCATTCTCTGAATTTAGATGGTGGAAGTGCTGTTGATTGCTGTCAAATGGCACGTAATTCCTTCTGTGAGTGTGTAGTCTCCCAAGATTCTCCCACAGCTGACTTGAATGGCTCATTGCGATGCACCGTGCATCTAGTCGTGCACAAGGGGACTATCTCTGTTATCCCTGGATGGTAAACTGACATGTTGGCTGTCCCCAGGATGCCCTCATAATCAGGAATACTTATAACAAACGGAGGCCGCTGTATGCCCAAGGGTAAATTAGATACAGTTAAGCATACTTGCCATAGGATCAGTGAGTACATAGCTGTAGGTGCCAAGCGTGAGAGAGAAAGAGAGAGAGAGAGAGAGAGAGAGAGAGAGAGAGAGAGAGAGAGAGAGAGAGAGAGAGAGAGAGAGAGAGAGAGGTGCCCACGAGAGATAAGCTCTGACCTCTGGGGTCAATGTCAATAACAACAGTGACGTAGTCGTGACGTGTTAATGATCTCACCTCTGCTACCAATCATATAACGATCAATATCATTGGTTCCGGCACCTTTGCTGCAACGCCATTGGTCACTGTAGACTTGGTGTTTGTGCTACCACGAGGAGCCCTGCAATTCCTTGCAAGGGTATTCTCGTGAGGAGGTCCGTACATGGTTGACGTGTCGTCCTGTCTATCGGCCAATAGACAGAATAATGCCATCCATTCCTCACCGTGAAGTTAATCTGGGCGTCTTCTCAATATACCAACGCTCGCCCGGAATCGCGATCGTGACTATATTGCTAAGCAATCTTCTTGAGGGAAAAGTCTGTGAATCACCAGAGCGAAACAGACTGGTATCAGGTAACCCCTGGTGACAAATTGTGATCCTATGTGAGTGACCTACAGTGAACTAAGGTATTGCCGCCGCCTAAGTAATCTGTGTGTGACGTTTGCCACAGTGTACCTGCATGGTATCTTATAATCAGCCGCCACCAAGCCGCCACCAAGCCACCACTAAGCCGCCACCAAGCCGCCACCAAGCTGCCACCAAGCCGGCACTCCGACCAGAGCGTGTGGACGCCTCAAGCAGCCCTGCCTCACTGTACTACGTGAAGTCACCACCCCGTCACCACCTTACTCACTGCCAGTGCCATCAAGTGTGTGTGTATCTTTCTGTGAGACATACAGCACGCCCTCCTGCCAATACCCTCCGAGTCAAGTTGTTGTAATCCACAAGTTAGTAGGGATTATTAGCTAGAGGATCATTACTACAACACTTAACGAATGATGATTGGAAGTACATGTTAAGTAGACAGACTATGGATCACATATCTAAGAAAGGTCAAAGGGATTAAGACCGCAGCTATTAGCCAAACTAATAATTCCTGGAAAGAGGACTCAGGCTTCTAGGAACAAGGTTGCCGCTTCTAGGGATAAGGTTAATCGGATTATATCTTCCTTGAGAGGCGGGGTGAAATGGTTGAGGCCATGGCTGGCTGAAAACAGTCTTGTTGTGGGAGTGGAACTGGCAAGTCCTCCGAGGTCTCCGTTTGCGGCAGCAGCGAAGTGTAGCAGACAGCTATGCGAGAACCTGATGTGATCTTAGTGACCACGTTAAGTCTGCAGTATGTGAGTATTGAATGTAAGACTAACCGGGTGTGGAGCGTTGTAGTAATCATTCCGTATTAGGGACTTAGGCAGAAGTTACGAGAGTGGGTGGTGACCGCGGAGGTCAAGTGGTCTATGGGTATTGGAAGTGTATTGACCTAACAGAGTATGTTAATATGTTATTATTTGTCAGAGCCTATTCTTTGTAGTTAAATGACAAAACCC
This sequence comes from Procambarus clarkii, assembly GCF_040958095.1. Classification (NCBI taxonomy): domain Eukaryota; kingdom Metazoa; phylum Arthropoda; class Malacostraca; order Decapoda; family Cambaridae; genus Procambarus; species Procambarus clarkii. The sequence continues at coordinate 3,493,776 of NC_091183.1, read as the reverse complement.
GACGGCCTTTAAATACCTTCCATATGTTCATTCATTGTGTTCCAGTACAAACCTAGTGGTACGCCTCAAGGGTCTGGTGTGTGGAGGAGTACACGGTGGTAGTAACGGTTGCTGAGGCAAGGTGTTATGTGTTGTGCAATCGCTGTGTTCGGAATAAACCGGGGTTCAGCGTCACAACAAAGTACGGTTTGTTGGGAAAGTCTGTCGTCAGTGTCTCACGTCTTAACGAGTGAACCAGCTGTCAGGTCACAGCCCGTCCTCCAAACAAAGAACCAAAAGTGATTCCATGCACCCGCCAAACCCATTGTTTATGAATGAAAAGCGGTTTACACACGACTCACAACTGCTGACGTTCGAACATATCCGGAACAAGTGCTTCACTGACGAATTTTGTTCGAATCACAACGCTATAAATGCTTCACCCACGTACTACAAATACAAATAATCGCCAACAGAACCTAAACACCTAACCTAACCTAACCAATGCCTATATATGCACAATATGCTAATATATTATAATATTAATTTATACTTGAGAAAATTCTCGTTTTGAATGAACAGCATATTAAAATTTATGAATGCGTCTGTGGGGTCGACCGCTGGATGTAATGGACTTGAGTCGAGGACGGGTTGCAGGTCACCTATGAGTTCTTGCATAAATGTGCTCGAGTGAGTGAATGGGAGAGGTAGCCTACCTTTAAGTACAAGATCTTGTGTTTTATTATTGTGTCTGTGTGTGTCTGTGTTGATCTGAGGGATCAACCACAGTTCTCACCTTCTTATACCTGACACAGGTATAAGTGGAGACCTAGACACCCGACGGTGTATGCGTGTTATCTGTGTGGTATCACTGCATCTCACTAGTCTGTGAATGTGAGCTTCACATACACCACACATTTAGTTATTATGTGACATTATTATTGTGCATGTTATTGCCTGTCCCATTGACAGTGTATTTGTTATCTTGGGTTATCTTGGGATGATTTCGGGGCTTTAGTGTCCCCGCGGCCCGGTCCTCGACCAGGCCTCCACCCCCAGGAAGCAACCCGTGACAGCTGACTAACACCCAGGTACCTATTTTACTGCTAGGTAACAGGGACATAGGGTGAAAGAAACTTTGCCCATTGTTTCTCGCCGGCGCCTGGGATCGAACCCAGGACCACAGGATCACAAGTCCAGCGTGCTGTCCGCTCGACCGACCGGCTCCCCGGTTGATTTATTGCATATCATCATTACCGAGTATCCGGTTGGAACTCTTGTGATCCCTTTGCATACCGGCAGTTAGGTTGCCGTGTTAATGATTGGCTGTCAACTGTGTTAAGTTAGGTGTTACTCCACGAGTGGATACGAGTCGTTTAGCCAGACGTCAAGAGTCTTGCTAATATAACCATCGCCTTTCTGACGCCAATCTAAAGTAAATCAAGCAGCCTTTGTATTAGTGGTTAAGTTAGTAAATAAACTACTGTTAAGCTTTATGCGGTGTTTCCGTTGAACCATTTCTGAATGCTGCCAAGCCTTCAGCTCCAGGTGTCTCCAACACCGAGTTGCCTAATTCACTAAACTATAAATGTGATGAGGGCCCTAGGAGTCCTTTAAAGTGTTTCAAGCATTGAGGAGATTCCAACGATCAATGTGGATTAGGACCAGGTGACGCTAGTCTGAGAAGAGACCCACAAGGACTCTAACTCGACCTTGCTCCCAGGCCCTGTACGGTTGCTCTCGTATTTTCTCTGCTGCATTCCAACAGCTTCGCGAAGCGTCTGCCACATGTACATTGGCGACGTACACATTGCAGTCGGGAAAGCAAAATAGAGAACCCCACACCTTCTCTACAGTGCAATTGCTCTATACCTTTTTCCAGCGTCAAGCAGCAGTTGGAAAATGCTTAAGGTTTTTATTTGGAATGAAAGTAGTTAAAATGCCTCTGTAATACCATCTTTGCGGCACAAGCTATGGCAACAGCGGCATTTTCTTTCTTCGGATTTTGAAAGCTTTAGAATATATAACTGAAGAGCAGACACGAAGGGAGACACCAGAAGAGCAGCGGACAATATTACAAATAAGATGCATGAGCTAGAAATAGTTTTTATGTTCATCTTTTGTGATGAGATTTTATAAAATTATACCGTAGACTTTACATGCACTACGGCGTAATGCATGTAAAGTTTATTTCTCTGTTTTATCTTAGAACAACTAGCTTCTTTTGCAGTTAAGGGAAGACTGTTGACATGGCTGAGGGGTTTACCTGTTACCTGAGTAACAGAACAGCTTCAGTCCTTTTCAAGGGGGTCAAAAGTAAACTTTGTGCACCCTTTGAGTTGGGTACACCCCAGGGTGGAGTGCTAAGCCCTACATTGTTCAATGTTCTCATGCACAAATTAACAGTTGATGTTCCCACACTACCTGGCGAAGCCGTCATCTGTTATGACCATGACATAGGCATTGTTTCAAATATCCAAACTAAACTGCAAGCTCTACTTGATTCACTCGCTGCTAAAAGCATTGAATGTGGTCTTATTATCAGTATAACTAAATCCAGAGTTCTCCATCCCCAAGAGAAAAACTCATGTCCCTATAACTTTCATGGTCAACAACCAGAATATTGAAACGTGTGGGCAGCATAAATACCTTGGAGTTGGTATTAACAGTGGCATTGTAAACGATCTACACCGTAGGTTTAAAAGAAAGACTTAAACTACCGAAAACACTTACTGGTAAGAATATTGGAAATAATATTAAGTATGCTAGACTATTCTGTATGATGTTTGTTAGATCTCTAATTGATTATCATGCTTTGCACCTAATTAAATTTCCCTCCTCTGTGTTGGACAAGCTTGAAGTAGTACAGAATGAAGCCATGAGGATAATGTTTGGTGCCCCAAGATGCACAAGAATCATTAACATAAGGGAAGAACTGAAGCTTCCAACCATACTAGAGAGAATCATGCAAGTCAACACGACCTTTTGCCTTAGTCATGAGAGACTCTACATCTCCTGCACTGCTGAGAGAAAAATTATTTAGTGCTGTTAACACCCTATTGATTGATGCCAACATACCAACTCACTCCTTTTATGATGAATGGCTGATCAAAAATGCCTACAATCTCAAACTCAACATTCCTTTTTAGTGCAATCTACCTGTTTCTGATATTCCTCTTTATCTGTGCCCCACCATTCAAGTATCATACATATCATACATAGGGTCTCTGGCGCCTTAAAACCAGTTACTCCGGATAAATGGGACTCGTTAGCCTGGAAAGGCAGCTAATCTAGGGAAAGGGATACCCCGAATTCAAAGCTCTGCTGTCTTGTGGCTAAACCCACTAATGGGAAAGACTTCGGGAGTCAACCCTGAGGATAAATCCGGAGTCGGAGTCCCTAAGGCAGAATGCAGCTGTTTACAGCTACATTCTGGCAACTCCTGCGACGACACTGGTGCCAAGCGTATCGGCGCCTTCCCTTCCCTTGGATCACATTGGTGGCGTGGAGAGGGTGGATCTGCTGCATGGGCAACAGCTGATCCTCCATAATTACTGCCCAGGCCTGTGCCCTGGAAAGGACACTCCACCATCGCCTTGGCGATGGCTCAACACAGGAAGTGACAGTTACCGGTGATAAGCCTACAACTCAGTTGGTGTAGAGTAAGGCGCCAGGGGTTGCTTCCGTCGGTGGGAGAAATCATCCAATTTCACAGAACAGCTACCGCCCGCCTCAAGCTGGGCAGCCCCCAGCCAATAAGGTGCTGTCCCACCACGGTCCGCCTGCTCCACTGGGTGCGTGGGGCTTAGGCAACAATCCAATAAACGGATCGTCAACCCATGCACCAGGCAAAAGAAAATAAACACAGAGCCACCCAGCTCTCAAACTGGGCACATGGAATGTAAGGACCATGACACCGGGTCTCTCGGAAAATCTACTGGAAGTGAACGACTCCCGCAAGACAGCTGTGATCAACAATGAACTATGCAGGCTCCAGATGGACATAGTCACCCTGCAGGAGACACGTCTGCTCGCGACCAGCAGCATATGGGAGAAGGACTTTACCTTCTTCTGGCAGGGAAAACCACCAGAAGAGGTAAGAGAGCATGGCGTTGGCTTTGCCATCAGGAACAGGTTGTTAAGGTCTATAGTATCACCCACGGAGGAGTCTGCAAGGATTATCAAACTTCAGTTTCATACAGCAGCAGGAATGGTCAGCCTCATCAATATCTATGCACCAACACTGACCTCCTCTACCGAAGCGAAGGAAGAGTTCTATGATAACCTCGGTCTAACTCTCAGAGACATACCTCAACAAGAGCCAGTCTTTCTCCTGGGAGATTTTAATGCAAGAGTTGGTTCTGATCACAGCTCTTGGACTTCCTGCCTGGGCCAGTTTGTATTTGGGAAGATGAATGAGAGTGGGCAGCGCCTCCTGGAGTTCTGCTGTCGTCATGATCTCTGCATCACCAATTCCTTCTTCGACACCAAGCCCCAGCATAAGGTTTCCTGGAGACATCCCAGGTCTAAGCATTGGCACCAACTCGACCTGGTGCTGACGGGGCGTAGCAATCTGAGAAACGTCAAACTGACGTGCAGCTCCCAAAGCGCAGATTGTGACACCGACCACTCTCTCGTCGTTTGCAGAGTAAAGTTCCAGCCCCGGAAAATCCACAGAGCAAAGAAGGGAGGGAAAACCACCCATTAATGTAAACAAGACCCGTGACCTTCCCAAAGTGTAGGAATTCACTGCGGTGCTGGTAAATGCCCTTCCTGTATCACCCTGCGATAGTGCAAGTGAGAGGTGGTCACATCTCAGGGGCACTATTTTCAACACTGCCATGTCCACCTTCGGTAAGAGGCAGAACAAGTCAGCAGATTGGTTCGAGGCCAGTGCAGAGGAACTGTTACCCCTCGTAGAGGAAAAGAGACGAGCTCTCTCATCTACAAGAACCTGCCCTCAGAAAGGAACGTACAGGCTCTCCATACTGCCCGCAGTAGAGTTCAACAAACTGTGAGGCGCTTTGCTAACAATTGCTGGCTTCGACTCTGTTCCAGCATCCAGACTGCGGCCACTGTCGGCAACATAAGAGGCATGTATGAAGGAATCAAACAGGCAACAGGCCCTACACAAAACAGGACGGCTCCTCAGAAGTCAGCCACTGAAGAGATCATTAAAGACCGTGATCAACAGATGAATTGCTAGGTGGAACATTACTCCGAACTCTACCGCAGAGAGAACTTGGTCAGCGTAGAGGATTTGGATGCAATCGAGTGCCTGCCCATCATGGAAGAACTTGATCTTGAACCAACTGTAGAAGAGGTTGAGAAAGCAGTGGATTCACTTTCTTCAGGGAAGGCCCAAGGAGACTACGGGTTCTCAAGTGCGCTCATGGAACACTTAAAACTGAGCTTCATGAACTTCTGTGCCAGTGCTGGAGGGAGGGCTCGGTGCCACAAGACATGAGAGATGCAAACTTCATGTTACGGCCTCAATGGGACGCAACCGGATTCTTTTCAGCTGGTACGAAAGTTCATATATCCGGCCCAAGTTAGTAGAGGCTTTCAAGAGGCGAGCTCAGTAATGCAAGTAAAATAAAAAGGGGAGGTACATTAAATACACAAGTTCGTCACTTTAACCATATATAAATAGTCTTCCCACCACCATATATATATATATAAGTCTTAAACGGAAAATATTACTACACTATGTACATCATCATCTCTCTCTGAAGACACTGAACACTTGGCGAAGCCCACTCCGTGCAGTCTTGTACCGGGTTTCCTTATCCGTGGCACTACCCTCAGCAGGTACCAGAAAACAACGATGAGTCTACCCTGGCCATGAGCCAGGCAAATTGCAGTTCCACTAGGTGCCTCGTCGTGAAGGCCCACAACCACAGTCCAGCCTGTTGCTGGCAGGTACCAATCAACCTCACGCTGTTAGGCCACTTCACGAGCGAATACTAGGGTTGCGAGCCCTAGGCAGGAGCTTCGTGTAACTCGCTGGTTACTCTCCTCTTTCGACACCACAGTCGGATGTCTCTTCCATCAGCCAGCCCCGGGTACGGCGAATCCCGTCACTGCCACTCCTCAGGCAGACAGTTGAACACTCTACAGTTCTCATCCGCCGGCGGCTCACTACTTCTGTAAAGCAGACTGGTGTAGAGCCCTTGGCTTCCTTATGTAGACTGACTCTTCATTCTTCATAGCAGCCCTACGTTGACTCTGTGAATACAGACACGTCATCAGTACACTGGGATACTACATGGGGACCACTAGGAAACATCACTTACTGGCTGACATACACGTACACCCTGTCGCTCAATAGATGGCACTGCTTTTCTGAGCGTCACCTCACCAGAGGTCAGCACCAGCTACCTCACGAGCCGACCAGGACAGGAATCCAGCGCCTATTGCCTGTATATTCCTGTCATCACCAGATGGCGTTGTCCCTGTGGTGGGGGGTTTCGGGAGCGGACTCACAGATGGCGTTGATGTCGCTCCTCCGTGCTCTGAAGATGAACGTGGGTTCGTAACACATCATCACTCTCTACAAACACCCTTTCTCTGGACACTGAGCTCAACAGGCTTATCAGGAAGGCCGCAACAACACTGGCCAGGCTCACACAGCACATTTGGGAAAATGCCAAACTGACAGTGCACACCAAGACAGAGGTCTACATTGCATGTGTGGTGAGTACATTTATCTACGGCTCGGAATCCTGGACCCTGCGCTCTCGCCAGGAGAGACGGCTCAATACCTTTCACATGTGGAATCTGAGACGCATCCTTGACATCACGTGGAAAGACCACGTCACCAACAACACTGTACTCGAGAGAACAGGAGTCACTTCAATGTTCACTCTCCTGAAGCAGAGACGCATGCGATGGCTGGGACATGTCACATGCATGGACGATGGCCGCATATCGAAGGACCTCTTTTATAGAGAACTGGCATCAGGAAAGAGACCCACCAGAGGACCTCACCTGCGTTTCAAAGATGCTTGAAAACGCTACCTCAAGCAGATGAACATCGACATCAACACTTAGGAGGCAGCAGCTGCAGAGAGATCTGCCTGGAGATGCAAAGTGCAGAAGGAACTCCAGCCATTCGAAGATGAACTGAAGAGGCAGGCGGAGGATAATAGACTTCAGAGGAGGTCTTGAGCACTGTCCGACGCACCCGCTTCGGCGTTTATCTGCGCTCGCTGCAGTCGGGACTGTCATTCTCGGGTTGGCCTTCACAGCCACAGCAGGCGCTGCATCCAACTACACTACAACAACTAGACACCCAGGGCACAACTCCATAACCCCATGGGATTGACGGATGCCTACTATGATTCAAGTATCATACATATCCGTCACCAAGAAAGGTAATAAGAATCTTGCTCTTTTCAAAGCTGTCACACTTGAAACAATTGCCTCCTCCATCGACAATTTAAGATCTCACAAGCATTGTGTCTACACTGACGGCTCAGTACAATCTTCTACTGGACGGACTGCATGCAGCAACATGTAGATTTTATAGAAATAATATTTGCACAAAGACTGTCAGTGTTAGGTTAAAAACCTGACTGACCTCCATACAAGCAGAACTAGCAGCATTACAACTAGCTACCAGTACATTAAAAAACATTGGAGAAGGAATAATATTTTGTGATTCAAAGTCTGCTCCTCAAGCAATCGAAAACTTCTCCTGCAAGATCGACAGCAAGAACCTCATACTACCAATTATAAAACCATAATCGCTGCACAGAGTAAAGGGTTTTGAATCTCCTTTGTATGGATACCATCACACATAAATATAACCCATCATAATGAGACAGGCATTGCAGCCAAACTAGGGTGTAACAAAGATGAAGTTGAATTAGATGTAGGTATCCCCATCTCTGCTGGCAAACTATATTTATTGTTCCAAACGCTCAGGTCTGATGGGAAAGAAATTACTGACTTCCAGCGACCTGAAAGCATCAGTATAAAGCTATGGTTTGTTCAGATTTGAAGCCTATATCTATGGGCAGTCCAAAACGTCCACCAGACTGTGCGACACAGTAGTTGCAAGGATCAGGTTGGGTTACCGTTACCTGTGGCAAGTGGCTACAGGTGACGGATCTCCCAATCCTGAGCACTCCAGGTGCAAACTTTGTGAGCAGGACCTGTGGCATGATCTCCCACACTACATCACCGAATGCCCAGTTATCAGACCATTCAGACTTGTTGGCATAAGGTACCTGGAACTTTGCAATTACTTTATTCACTTTCGTGTTCTTGAAGATATCCTAATATTGCACACAAAATTTGCCAGTGCAGGCCACTGAAAATATGGCCCTGTATGACTAACAAATCCTGCGAGATGGGGACTTTAGTATCACTGCTGCCTTATTCACTCTTGTATGAATAAGTTATAGCAGGGAGTTGATTTCAGGTGGATTTTGTACTTGACTTGATGACATCCTCATAATGCACCCAGTTTGTCAGTGCAGACTATTGTTCACATGTCTCTGTATGACTAACCATCCTGTGTGATGGGGATTTTTTAGCCCCACGTAGCTAGCTTTTTGACACACTGTTCTCCCCCTTCATATAATTTAGGGTAGCTGCACAAATGTAGATGTACCTAATGTGATAATAAAAAAAACATGTAAATTTCTGGAAAATTATGATGTGAAGTTACAAATATGTGCAGGGTCATTAGCTCCCCAATTGCGAATATTGAGACATGACTTTGAAAGTCATGAAGCAATTACAAGGGAAACGCTGTCAGACGTATATGAGAAGAAAGCACAAACTGTACAAGGTATCAGAGAGAAGGTGACTACTGATACACCAGCAGCACAACCTCACTGCCAGCGAAAAATCTCCCATCACCAAATTTCACTGAATTACTGACCAACAAGGAACTTGAGACGAGAAAAGAAGGATTTTCCATCAGAGCTGCATCAAATGGCTTCACTGCATCATCTACTGAAATTGAAAGGTACTCTCAGTTTATTCAATAGTTGAATGATGCTGACCCAGAGGATTTGACCACTGAGTGATGCTGACCCAGAGGACTTGACCACTGAGTGATGCTGACCCAGAGGACTTGACCACTGAGTGATGCTTACCCAGAGGACTTGACCACTGAGTGATGCTGACCCAGAGGATTTGACCACTGAGTGATGCTGACCCAGAGGATTTGACCACTGAGTGATGCTGACCCAGAGGACTTGACCACTGAGTGATGCTGACCCAGAGGACTTGACCACTGAGTGATGCTGACCCAGAGGACTTGACCACTGAGTGATGCTTACCCAGAGGACTTGACCACTGAGTGATGCTGACCCAGAGGATTTGACCACTGAGTGATGCTGACCCAGAGGACTTGACCACTGAGTGATGCTGACCCAGAGGACTTGACCACTGAGTTGATGCTTACCCAGAGGACTTGACCACTGAGTGATGCTGACCCAGAGGACTTGACCATTGAGTGATGCTGACCCAGAGGACTTGACCACTGAGTGATGCTGACCCAGAGGACTTGACCACTGAGTGATGCTGATCCAGAGGACTTGACCATTGAGTGATGCTGACCCAGAGGACTTGACCACTGAGTGATGCTGATCCAGAGGACTTGACCACTGAGTGATGCTGACCCAGAGGACTTGACCATTGAGTGATGCTGACCCAGAGGACTTGACCACTGAGTGATGCTGACCCAGAGGACTTGACCACTGAGTGATGCTGACCCAGAGGACTTGACCATTGAGTGATGCTGACCCAGAGGACTTGACGAATGAGTGATGCTGACCCAGAGGACTTGACCACTGAGTGATGCTGACCCAGGGGACTTGACCACTGAGTGATGCTGATCCAGAGGACTTGACCATTGAGTGATGCTGACCCAGAGGACTTGACCACTGAGTGATGCTGACCCAGAGGACTTGACCACTGAGTGATGCTGATCCAGAGGACTTGACCACTGAGTGATGCTGACCCAGAGGACTTGACCACTGAGTGATGCTGATCCAGAGGACTTGACCACTGAGTGATGCTGACCCAGAGGACTTGACGAATGAGTGATGCTGACCCAGAGGACTTGACCACTGAGTGATGCTGACCCAGGGGACTTGACCACTGAGTGATGCTGATCCAGAGGACTTGACCATTGAGTGATGCTGACCCAGAGGACTTGACCACTGAGTGATGCTGACCCAGAGGACTTGACCACTGAGTGATGCTGATCCAGAGGACTTGACCACTGAGTGATGCTGACCCAGAGGACTTGACCACTGAGTGATGCTGATCCAGAGGACTTGACCACTGAGTAATGCTGAGCCAGAGGACTTGATCCTTGAGTGATGCTGACCCAGAGGACTTGACCACTGAGTAATGCTGACCCAGAGGACTTGACCACTGAGTAATGCTGACCCAGAGGACTTGACCATTGAGTGATGCTGACCCAGAGGTCTTGACGAATGAGTGATGCTGACCCAGAGGACTTGACCACTGAGTGATGCTGACCCAGAGGACTTGACCACTGAGTGATGCTGACCCAGAGGACTTGACCACTGAGTGATGCTGACCCAGAGGACTTGACCACTGAGTAATGCTGACCCAGAGGACTTGACCACTGAGTAATGCTGACCCAGAGGACTTGACCATTGAGTGATGCTGACCCAGAGGTCTTGACGAATGAGTGATGCTGACCCAGAGGACTTGACCACTGAGTGATGCTGACCCAGAGGACTTGACCACTGAGTGATGCTGACCCAGGGTACTTGCCAGTCCTCAAGGTCGAAGGGAATATCAGAACGAATCAAGAGAGCAGAAGAGTTAGGAGCCTGTTGCCGGGGGGGGGGGGAATGGAATATCCACGGAAGCGACCAGGACGAGCACCAAGCATCGGCTCCTGGAGACAGACACAAAGGGGCGAAAACCGCGAAATCAGAAGTTGGAGTTCACGGAAATTGGCGGAATATCCACCAATATTCCATTGAAGAATAGACATCGACAAACGAGAAAGGACAACAACAGAGAACAATGACGAAACAAAGGGTAAAAAAGGAGCACAGCATGTTAAAGAAGCTCAGGATTAGGATCAGGGTCAGCGAAGTCTGGGTTAGGGGACATGGGTCAACTGAGTAGGGATGGAGGGAAAGGAGCGGGAGGACAGACCAAAGGCGGACGAGCAGGGTCCGGAGGAGGAGGAGGAGACAACCAAGAGTCAAGGACAGCAGGAGGAGAAGGGGCAGAAACCGGGGACCGAACCTCAGCAAGGGCAGCAACCGAGAGGGAAGCAGAGGCCAAGAAACCTCCATAGCAGAAACAGGGGGCTCGAACACTGAAACGGGAGGGGATGGAGTGAGATAGTCAGAGGTAGGGGGGCGAGGAAGAAAGCGAAGGCTTCTTACTCGCCGGAGAGGAGGGAGATAAGCCAGGCTTTTGCTTCTGATTCAAAGAAACTGGTGTGCCAGCAACAACGTACTGGGCAACAGATTCAAGCGTCTCAGCAGGAGAAGAAGAACGAGAGCGAACAACACGTTGACCGCTGGGAGAGTGATGGACATCAGCCTGCACTGACAGGCGGTGTGGAGAGCTAAAAGATGGGGGAGAAGGACGGGAAGGAGGATCGGAGGCAGATGAGAAAGAAGACACAGGAAACATGACAGACTGGGTAGTAAGAAGGGGAACCCCAGACAGAGAACCAGGAGGGGGACCCTTTGGGACAGGAACAGAGAAGGAGGAGGTGGGCGTGTCTGGGTCTAAGGCCTGGAAACGTTTGTGAGACTGAGGAAGGTGAGAAAGATGAGGAGAGGAAGAGCGCAACACACGAGCATAAGAGACGTCAGCGTAAGGGGGAAGATGGCGAACTTGGCGCCTCGCCTCAGGCAAAGACAAACGTTCCCGGTGCTTCAAGTTGAGGACGGTTGCCTCAAGCTTGTAGTGTATACACGCACGGGAGAAGGTAGGGTGGGCCTCACCGCAATTGAGGCAGCGAGCCTGGGGAGAAGTGCACTCCGACTTAGAGTGACCTTCGTCAATTTCAACGGTTAGGGTGGAAATTAAATTAAATCCATGAAATCAATTAGGTGCCTATGGAGGGAAAAATCGTCAGGAGGAGTAGAATCTAAATGATGGAGGTCATAGTACTTAGTCCACGTAGCAGGACCAAATAAGGTGTGGTACGAATTAGTATGGGAAGGGATCGCATGAGTGCAGCTGTGGCGGGGACGGCGATGAGAACTCCCAGAGAGAGAGAGGTAAAAAGTGCAGTAGTTACAATGAGGGACAGAGCCGGGCCAGGGGACGTGGTGGCCACCGCTGAGGGCTTAGGGCTCAACCCAACCACAGAGGAGGGAGGAGGGAGGGCAGCCGAGGGGAGTAGTCAGGAGGGTCAGAGGAGGAGCTAGGTCTGGGCCCAATGTAGGAGGGGCAACAGAGCCTGGTCTTCCAACACAGTCCAAGTTAGGGGCCTGGTCGTCCACCCCACGAGCCCGAGAAGTTATAAGAGGAACAGAAGTCATCAGCATAAAGACGAGAGGGAAGACTTTCATTCACGAATGTGCCGCCACACCCGCCACGGAGCCACAATTAGAGGAGAGGACACCCAACAAGAGACATGTTGCCGGTCTTGCTGGGGCCCCCAAGGGGTGCATTGTGAGTATACGCCCCACAAACACCACCTTAAGAACCGTCAATCCGTCGAGATCGGGTTCAGTGACGAAAGAAGGATTGACAATAAAAGCGTCCCCTCGCTCGAGACGTTGGGTACCATCGCTTGCATGACACAGTACTGTAGCTTGAATGACAGTGTCACCGCTTGTATAACACAGTGCCGTCGCTTGTAAGAAACAGTGCCGTCGCTTGAATGACACAGTGTGTGGGGGTTTTCTTTTTTGCTTTCACGACTGCAATGCATACGTCGCCAATGTACATGTGGCAGACGCTTCATGAAACTGTCGGAATTAGCAGAATAGAAAATACGAGAGCAACCGTACAGGGCCTGGGAGCAAGGTCGAGTTAGAGTCCTTGAGGGTCTCTTCTCAGACTAGCCTCACCTGGTCCTGCTCCACGTTGATCGTTGGAATCTCCTCAATGATAAAACACTTTAAGGGACTCCTAGGGTCCTCATCACATTTATAGTTTGTGACTTATAGGCAACTCGGTGTTGAAGACACCTAGAGCTGAAGGCTGGAGTAATGTTGGCAGTATTCAGAAGTGGTTCAACGGAAACACCGCATAAAGCTTAACAGTAGTTTATTTACTAACTTAACCACTAATACACAGGGTGCTTGATTTACTTTAGATTGGCGTCAAAAAGGGCTATGGTTATATTAGCGAGACTCTTGACGTCTGGCTATACGACTCGTATTCACTCGTGGAGGTAACACCTAACTTAACACAGTTGACAGCCAATCATTAACACGGCAACCTAACTGCCGGTATGCAAAGGGATCACAAGAATTCCAACCGGATACTCGGTAATGATGATATGCAATGAACACAATGGCACTGTCAATGGGACAGGCAATAACATGCACAATATAATGTCACACAATAACTAAATGTGTGGTGTATGTGAAGCTCACATTCACAGACTAGTGAAATGCCGTGATACCACACAGATAACACGCATACACCGTCGATTCACCTATGACCTGTGACAGGTATGAGAAGGTGAGAACTGTGGTTGATACCTCAGATCAACACACACACAATAAAACAATGACAAGATCTTGTACTTACAGATTAGGTACCTTTCCTTACTCACTCACTCACTCACTCAGACACATTTATGCAAGAACTCGTAGGTGGCCTGACAGCTGGTTTCGCTCGTAGACACAGAGGGTTCTTGCAGTAGGGCGGGCTGTATGTCTACAGACACACGCACACACTCTTGGCACTTGGTGGTGACGTCACGTGGTACAGTGAGGGCGGCGGCGGTTGGCGGCTGCAGGTTATGTGGTACCATGCACTACACTGTACACTGTGGTACAGGTACACTGTGGTAAAGTCACACACAGATTACTTAGGCGGCGGCACTGCGTTAGTTCCCTCTAGGTCACTCACAACGATCTTTGTCACCAGGGGTTACCTGATACCAGTCTGTTTTGCTCTGGAGATTTGTCACTTTAGGCTTCTGAACGATATATTCACGAACGCGATTCCGGCGAACGTTGGTATATCGAAAAGACGCTGAGTTTAACTTGACGGTGAGGAATAGACAGTGTTCTTCCATCTATTGGCCGATAGACAGAACAGGACACGTCTTCTATGCAAGAGCTTCCTCACGAGAATACTCTACAGGGGCTGCCGGGGCATCTACAATTTGACCAATAGCATTGCAGCAAATGAGCGGGAACCAATCATAATGACCGTTCGATGATCAGTAGGAGAGGTGACGTCATGAACACGTCACGACCACGTCATAGCTGTTATTCTCCAGCGCGCCGGTTGACCCCAGAGGTCAGACGGTCGCTGGTGTCTCCCCTCTGTCTCATGCTCCGCACCAGCCAATGTACCCACTGACCCTTGGTGGCCAGTATGCTTAACTCCCTGTATCTACTTCCTGCCTGGACATACGGCGGCCTCCGTATTATGAAAGTGTTCCTGGTTAAGTGGGCATTCTGGAGATACCCAACATGCCAGGTCACTATCCAGGGTTAACAGAGATAGGACCATGTGCACGAAGATCGGTGCACTGTGCACTGCAATGAGAAATTCTAGTCAGCTGTGGGAGAATCTTGAGAGACCATTCTCTGACACAGTGCCATCGCTTGAATGACACAGTGTCACGCTTGTTTGACACAGTGATTGTGTCGGAAAATTGACTCATGGGGATTTATTTATTTATTTATTTAAAATTTATTAATATATATTAATTTATTTCTTACAGTAATTCATTTATTTCAATAGCGGACTGTATGAATTTGAAGTTGACTGTATGATATTAAATTCCTACAAATCATTTCATACACAACCTGTGGGGGGGGGGGTATTATTTATAGTTTATCAATCGAAATTAATCGATTGGTAGACATTCACTACAATGTTAATAGGTGTTAAGACTACATAGGTTAATAAAAAATATATGAGGAAATACATGTTTATAGGAAATACAGCTTTTCTGAATAGTTGGTTATGGTCTGATCAACCAGATATGAACACGGATGATCTCATGTCACGTGTTGTACCTGGTAGTTGATTGCTAATTCTTCTTCCCCCTTCAATCTCACCTGTGAAAAAGGGAGGCACGCAATAGTATTCACAACCAATATATGACAGCCAATATCAGGGGAAGTTAATGGGTATTTAATTTTTTTTTATCTCTTAGGGTGGCTCGCCCTGAGGGTGGATGTTTTAAGACTTCCCAATATTATTAGCTGGTGAATTTAACAGTGACATGGTAAGGATACCCTATTTTCCTCAATAGAAAATTCCACTGCAATCTCATTTTCTTTGAATTAATTTGTTAGTAGTAAATGTGGGGAATTTCCCAGCATTTAATTATAATATTTATATAAACTAATTAAATTTAAATTTACTTGATATTACTTAGTGGACTGTAGATATGAAATGAAGTGTATGGAAATATATTCATCTACTGGGTGATATCCACTCGACTCAATTGTTTTTTGGGGAATGGAATTAATACGTAGTTAATATTCCAAGCTCCATTGGAAAATAACAATAAATTATTAAATTACTATCTGGGTTAGTTTGCTATTAAATATTAGGATTCAAGAAACTGCAGCTTAGCTGTCAGAGTGAGCAGTAGATGCCTTAGTCATCCAACCATCGTGAACTAATGAGCCACACAGAGCATCCTCAAATATTGTGGCGTGAAGACACATCGGGGCAGGAAATAGTTCGTGGCTGCTACGTCCACTTCCTCGAGGGTGCCTGTAAAAACATCACACATTAATACTCGAAATAAAATCCAGAGTCATATGAGCAGGAGAGGATTAATTTGGTACTGGATGCTCACCTGTTTTGTTTGGGTAGCTCACAGTCTAACCGCTTGTACAATAGCACTTGTGATCAATTAGCTTACACTACACACGGGGTATGAGGCACTTCCCATGTTTGTAGAAGATCTGCAGGACTCGCTCAGGTGTGTCCTCAGCCACCTATGAAGAGCACCGGTATGGCGTCTTATACAGCGAGCAGCAGCGGTACGTCCGTCCGTCTCCAGAGCCATGTGCTTACTGGCACTCCCAAGCGTGCTCCTCCTCCTCCTCCTCCCTCTAATATGTTTTACACATGTCCAGTTTTTGGCTGACTTAATTATGAGCTAGGAGAGGAAGACTTCAATTATTCGTTATATAGTATTATATCCTGTCTTTAATGAATACTTTCCTTAGTAATTCAACTATAATATATTTCACCACACTATAATACTGGAAGTATTATCATATCATTATGGGAATATGAGGTACTGGACTGCTTATATGACGCATTACCTTCCCACTGATGCCTGAGAGTACCTCAGTACTCTCTCTTTGACAGATTTAGTAATATTAATAGGGTAAGTAATCACCTGATATGACCAGTTTTAATTAGGTGTGTCAGTGGTTAGTAATTGTTGTCGGAATTTCCGACAGTAAATCAACAGCAATATTATCTGTAAATTGCAGTGCACGTTAGTTAATGGTGTCGGTTTCCGACAGTACCATCGCCTGCATGACACAGTACCATCACCTGCATGACACAGTACCATCGCCTGCATGACACAGTACCGTCACCTGCATGACACAGTACCATCACCTGCATGACACAGTACCGTCACCTGCATGACACAGTACCGTCACCTGCATGACACAGTACCATCGCCTGCATGACACAGTACCGTCACCTGCATGACACAGTACCATCGCCTGCATGACACAGTACCATCGCCTGCATGACACAGTACCATCACCTGCATGACACAGTACCGTCACCTGCATGACACAGTACCGTCACCTGCATGACACAGTACCATCGCCTGCATGACACAGTACCGTCACCTGCATGACACAGTACCGTCACCTGCATGACACAGTACCGTCACCTGCATGACACAGTACCATCGCCTGCATGACACAGTACCATCACCTGCATGACACAGTACCGTCACCTGCATGACACTGTACCATCGCCTGCATGACACAGTACCGTCACCTGCATGACACAGTACCATCACCTGCATGACACTGTACCGTCACCTGCATGACACTGTACCATCACCTGCATGACACTGTACCATCGCCTGCATGACACTGTACCATCGCCTGCATGACACTGTACCATCGCCTGCATGACACAGTACCGTCACCTGCATGACACAGTACCATCGCCTGCATGACACAGTACCATCGCCTGCATGACACAGTACCATCACCTGCATGACACAGTACCGTCACCTGCATGACACAGTACCGTCACCTGCATGACACAGTACCATCGCCCTGCATGACACAGTACCGTCACCTGCATGACACAGTACCGTCGCCTGCATGACACAGTACCGTCACCTGCATGACACAGTTGCGTCACCTGCATGACACAGTACCATCGCCTGCATGACACAGTACCATCACCTGCATGACACAGTACCGTCACCTGCATGACACTGTACCATCGCCTGCATGACACAGTACCGTCACCTGCATGACACAGTACCATCACCTGCATGACACTGTACCGTCACCTGCATGACACTGTACCATCACCTGCATGACACTGTACCATCGCCTGCATGACACTGTACCATCGCCTGCATGACACTGTACCATCGCCTGCATGACACAGTACCATCGCCTGCATGACACAGTACCATCGCCTGCATGACACTGTACCATCGCCTGCATGACACTGTACCATCGCCTGCATGACACAGTACCATCGCCTGCATGACACAGTACATCGCCTGCATGACACTGTACCATCGCCTGCATGACACTGTACCATCACCTGCATGACACAGTACCATCACCTGCATGACACAGTAACCGTCACCTGCATGACACAGTACCATCACCTGCATGACACAGTACCATCACCTGCATGAACAGTACCATCACCTGCATGATACAGTACCATCACCTGCATGACACAGTACCGTCACCTGCATGACACAGTACCAATCACCTGCATGACACAGTACCGTCACCTGCATGACACAGTACCATCACCTGCATGACACAGTACCGTCACCTGCATGACACTGTACCGTCACCTGCATGACACAGTACCGTCACCTGCATGACACAGTACCGGTCACCTGCATGACACAGTACCGTCCCCTGCATGACACAGTACCGTCACCTGCATGACACAGTACCATCACCTGCATGACACTGTACCATCACATGCATGACACAGTACCGTCACCTGCATGACACAGTACCATCACCTGCATGACACAGTACCATCACCTGCATGACGGTACTGTGTCATGCAGGTGATGGTACTGTGTCATGCAGGTGATGACACAGAGTTTTACTTATGCTAACACTAAACAGCTTATCCGTCTTATATACTCGTACTTGGATGAGATGATATGTTGCAACAGTTTTGGATGAGGTGAACAAACTTTTGACAAACGCAAGACAGAACACGGAATATTTACGAATATATTATTTACTGGTGATATTTACGCCAAGGACTACTACAAACAACTGCAACTACTACAACACTTCTGAACCGGGTCATTCACATAGTAACAAAGGAAAAAATCTACAGAAGAGCTACACCACCACCTCTTCCTTCTCTCTCTTTCCTCACAACACAGTAGTCCGGTGGGAAACTCTGCATTTGTTATGGTTTTCGTTAGCTTTGTTTCTGTGAGTGCTATTATGTCTGGGTTTTCCTCAAGTACCCATTCTGCAAGTTCATCTGTTTTATTTGTAATCCCATCTATGTTAGTGTATATTGCCTTGAGACTCACTTTCTTCTGTCCCTTCTCATGTTCCCTTCTTGGTGAGCGTTCTGCTGATGGGGGAAGCTGTTCCATGGGCGTGAGATGTGGGGTGGGTAACGGGGTCTCAGAGGATACTGGAGTGAGGGGTGGGGAGTCAAGTGAAAGGGGACAGGGAGGGGTATGGGATGAACGGGGAGGGAGGACAGGGGGGGAAAGGTGGGGAGTGGGATATGGTGGGAGTAGGGGAGGGGAAGCAGGGTGGGAGAGGGGTGAGGGGGGAGGGAGAGGTGGCTGAACATTTGAGTGGGGGCAGGGAGGGTTCGAGGTAGGGGAGGTTTCTATGCAGAGGAGGGTGGCGGAGTTGCCCTCCCCTCTGGTGTTACTGAGTTGCTGGTTGTGGGTTCCCTCCTCACCCCTGGGGATGTTGTATTGGGAGCTGTGTATTTGTGTGTTGATTGTGTGTGTTTACTAGTTGTGTTTTTACGGGGGTTGAGCTTTGCTCTTTCGGCCCGCCTCTCAACTGTCAATCAACTGTTTACTAACTATTTTTTTTTTTTTTTTTTTTTTTCCACACCACACACACACACACACCCCAGGAAGCAGCCCGTGACAGCTGACTAACTCCCAGGTACCTATTTACTGCTAGGTAACAGGGGGCACTTAGGGTGAAAAGAAACTTTGCCCATTTGTTTCTGCCTCGTGCGGGAATCGAACCCGCGCCACAGAATTACGAGTCCTGCGCGCTATCCACCTGCATGTGTGTGTTTGTGTGTGTGTGTGTGTGTGTGTGTGTGTGTGTGTGTGTAAGCTCCAGCTAATTGTACTCTCCTATTTGTCACCTCTCAATTATCAAACATGTTTAATGCCTTACATTCGTGTCTGTGTTGTGGGTTGAGCTTTGGGTCTTTGGTCCCACCTCTCAAACAGATGGAAAAAAGTAATTTGTGTGGTGTTATCAAAATCTTACTCGTCTCTGGGAGTTACATGGTTTCTCTCTCTCTTATTAGAGTTTATCGTTTGTTTGACATCAGTTTTCCTCCAACACTCCCAGGCACCTTCACACACCCTCCAACACTCCCAGGCACCTTCACACACCCTCCAACACTCCCACACACCTTCACACACCCTCCAACACTCCCACACACCTTCACACACCCTCCAACACTCCCAGGCACCTTCACACACCCTCCAACACTCCCACACACCTTCACACAACCCTCCAACACTCCCACACACCTTCACACACCCTCCAACACTCCCACACACCTTCACACACACCCTCCAAACACTCCCACACACCCTCCAACACTCCCACACACCCTCCAACACTCCCACACACCTTCACACACCTCCAACACTCCCACACACCTTCACACACCCTCCAACACTCCCACACACCCTCCAACCTCCCACACACCCTCCAACACTCCCACACACCTTCACACACCCTCCAACACTCCCAGGCACCTTCACACACACCTCCAACACTCCCACACACCTTCACACACCCTCCAATACTCCAACACACCTCCCATACCCTCCAACACTCCTACACACCTTCACACACCCTCCAACACTCCTACACACCTTCAAACACCCTCCAACACTCCCACACACCCTCCAATACTCCAACACTCCCACACACTCTCCAACACTCCACACACCTTCACACACCCTCCAACACTCCCACACACCTTCACACACCTCCAACACTCCTACATACCTTCACAACACTCTCCAACACTCCCACACACCCTCCAACACTCCCACACACCTTCACACACCCTCCAACACTCCTACATACCTTCACACACCCTCCAACACTCCCACACACCCTTCAATACTCCACCACACCTTCACACACCCCCAACACTCCCACACACCCTCCAACACTCCCACACACATTCACACACCCTCCAACACTCCCACACACCTTCACACACCCCTCCAACACTCCCACACCTTCACACACCCTCCAACACTCCCACACACCTTCACACACCCTCCAACACTCCCACACACCTTCACACACCCTCCAACACTCCCACACACCTTCACACACCCTCCAACATCACTACATACCTTCACACACTCTCCAACACTCCCACACACCCTCCAACACTCCCATACCACCCTCCAACACTCCCACACACCCTCCAACACTCCCACACACCTTCACACACCCTCCAACACTCCCACACACCCTCCAACACTCCCACATACCTTCACACACCCTCCAACACTCCCACACACCCTCCACACTCCCACACACCTTCACACACCTCCAACACACCTTCACACACCCTCCAACACTCCCACACACCCTCCAACACTCCCACACACCTTCACACACCCTCCAACACACCTTCACACACCTTCACACACCCTCCAACACTCCCACACCTTCACACACCCTCCAACACTCCCACACACCTTCACACACCCTCCAACACTCCCACACAACCTTCACACACCCTCCAACACTCCCACACACCTTCACACCCCCTCCAACACTCCCACACACCTTCACACACCCTCCAACACTCCCACACACCTTCACACACCTCCAACACTCCCCACACACCTTCACACACCCTCCAACACTCCCACACACCTTCACCACCCTCCAACACTCCCACACACCTTCACACACCCTCCAAACACTCCCACAACACCCTCCAATACTCCCACACCACCCTCCAACACTCCCACACACCTTCACACACCCTCCAACACTCCCACACACACCCTCCAATACTACCACACACACCCTCCAATACCCCACACACCTTCACCACACTCTCCAACATTCCCACACACACCCTCAATACTCCCACACACCACCCTCCAACACTCCCACACACCTCACACACCCTCCAACACTCCTACATACCGTCACACACTCTCCAACACTCCCACACACCCTCCAACACTCCCATACACCCTCCAACACTCCCACACACCCTCCAACACTCCCACACACCTTCACACCCTCCAACACTCCCACACACCCTCCAATACTCCCACATACCTTCACACACCCTCCAACACTCCCACACACCCTCCAACACTCCCACACACCTTCACACACCCTCCAACACACCTTCACAACACCCTCCAACACTCCCACACACCCTCCAACACTCCCACACACCTTCACACACCCTCCAACACACCTTCACACACCTTCACACACCCTCCAACACTCCCACACCTTCACACACCCTCCAACACTCCCACACACCTTCACACACCCTCCAACACTCCCACACACCTTCACACACCCTCCAACACTCCCACACACCTTCACACACCCTCCAACACTCCCACACACCTTCACACACCCTCCAACACTCCCACACACCTTCACACACCCTCCAACACTCCCCACACCTTCACACACCCTCCAACACTCCCACACACCTTCACACACCCTCCAACACTCCCACACACCTTCACACACCCTCCAACACTCCCACACACACCCTCCAATACTCCCACACACACCCTCCAACACTCCCACACACCTTCACACACCCTCCAACACTCCCACACACACCCTCCAATACTCCCACACACACCCTCCAATACTCCCACACACCTTCACACACTCTCCAACACTCCCACACACACCCTCCAATACTCCCACACACACCCTCCAATACTCCCACACACACCCTCCAATACTCCCACACACCTTCACACACTCTCCAACACTCCCACACACACCCTCCAATACTCCCACACACACCCTCCAACACTCCCACACACCTTCACACACCCTCCAACACTGCCACACACCTTCACACACCCTCCAACACTCCACACCACACCTTCACACACCCTCCAACACTCCCACACACCTTCACACACCCTCCAACACTGCCACACACCTTCACACACCCTCCAACACTGCCACACACCTTCACACACCCTCCAACACTGCCACACACCTTCACACACCCTCCAACACTGCCACACACCTTCACACACCCTCCAACACTCCCACACACCTTCACACACCCTCCAACACTCCCACACACCTTCACACACCCTCCAACACTGCCACACACCTTCACACACCCTCCAACACTGCCACACACCTTCACACACCCTCCAACACTGCCACACACCTTCACACACCCTCCAACACTGCCACACACCTTCACACACCCTCCAACACTCCCACACCTTCACACACCCTCCAACACTGCCACACACCTTCACACACCCTCCAACACTGCCACACACCTTCACCACACCCTCCAACCTACTGCCACACACCTTCACACACCCTCCAACACTCCCACACCTTCACACACCCTCCACACTGCCACACACCTTCACACACCCTCCAACACTGCCACACACCTTCACACACCCTCCAACACTCCCACACACCTTCACACACCCTCCAACACTCCCACACACCTTCACACACCCTCCAACACTTCCCACACCTTCACACACCCTCCAACACTGCCACACACCTTCACACACCCTCCAACACTGCCACACACCTTCACACACCCTCCAACACTCCCACACACCTTCACACACCCTCCAACACTGCCACACACCCTCCAACACTCCCACACACCCTCCAACACTCCCACACACACCCTCCAACACTGCCACACACCTTCACACACCCTCCAACACTCCCACACACCTTCACACACCCTCCAACACTGCCACACACCTTCACACACCCTCCAACACTCCCACACACCTTCACACACCCTCCAACACTCCCACACACCTTCACACACCCTCCAACACTCCCACACACCTTCACACACCCTCCAACACTCCCACACACCTTCACACACCCTCCAACACTCCCACACACCTTCACACACCCTCCAACACTCCCACACCTTCACACACCCTCCAACACTGCCACACACCTTCACACACCCTCCAACACTGCCACACACCTTCACACACCCTCCAACACTCCCACACACCTTCACCACCCTCCAACACTGCCACACACCCTCCAACACTCCCACACACCCTCCAACACTCCCACACACACCCTCCAACACTGCCACACACCTTCACACCACCCTCCAACACTGCCACACACCTTCACAACACCCTCCAACACTGCCACACACCTTCACACACCCTCCAACACTCCCACACACCTTCACACACCCTCCAACACTCCCACACACCTTCACACACCCTCCAACACTGCCACACACCTTCACACACCCTCCAACACTGCCACACACCTTCACACACCCTCCAACACCTGCCACACACCTTCACACACCCTCCAACACTGCACACACCTTCACACACCCTCCAACACTGCCACACACCTTCACACACCCTCCAACACTGCCACACACCTTCACACACCCTCCAACACTGCCACACACCTTCACACACCCTCCAACACTGCCACACACCTTCACACACCCTCCAACACTGCCACACACCTTCACACACCCTCCAAACACTGCCACACACCTTCACACACCCTCCAACACTCCCACACACCTTCACAACCCTCCAACACTCCCACACACCTTCACACACCCTCCAACACTCCCACACACCTTCACACACCCTCCAACACTGCCACAACACCTTCACACACCCTCCAACACTGCCACACACCTTCACACACCCTCCAACACTCCCACACACCTTCACACACCCTCCAACACTCCCACACACCTTCACACACCCTCCAACACTGCCACACACCTTCACACACCCTCCAACACTCCACACACCTTCACACCACCTCCAACACTCCCACACACCTTCACACACCCTCCAACACTCCCAGGCACCTTCACACACCCTCCAACACTCCCACACACCTTCACACACCCTCCAACACTCCCACACACCTTCACACACCCTCCAACACTCCCACACACCTTCACACACCCTCCAACACTCCCACACACCTTCACACACCCTCCAACACTGCCACACACCTTCACACACCCTCCAACACTGCCACACACCTCACACACCCTCCAACACTGCCACACACCTTCACACACCCTCCAACACTCCCACACCTTCACACACCCTCCAACACTGCCACACACCTTCACACACCCTCCAACACTGCCACACACCTTCACACACCCTCCAACACTGCCACACACCTTCACACACCCTCCAACACTCCACACCTTCACACACCCTCCAACACTGCCACACACCTTCACACACCCTCCAACACTGCCACACACCTTCACACACCCTCCAACACTCCACACACCTTCACAACACCCTCCAACACTCCCACACACCTTCACACACCCTCCAAATCACTCCCACATCTTCACACACCCTCCAACACTGCCACACACCTTCACACACCCTCCAACACTGCCACACACCTTCACACACCCTCCAACACTCCCACACACCTTCACACACCCTCCAACACTGCCACACACCCTCCAACACTCCCACACACCCTCCAACACTCCCACACACACCCTCCAACACTGCCACACAACCTTCACACACCCTCCAACACTCCCACACACCTTCACACACCCTCCAACACTGCCACACACCTTCACACACCCCTCCAACACTCCCACACACCTTCACACACCCTCCAACACTCCCACACACCTTCACACACCCTCCAACACTCCCACACACCTTCACACACACCCTCCACCACTCCCACACACCTTCACACACCCCTCCAACACTCCCACACACCTTCACACACCCTCCAACACTCCCACACCTTCACACACCCTCCAACACTGCCACACACCTTCACACACCCTCCAACACTGCCACACACCTTCACACACCCTCCAACACTCCCACCACCTTCACACACCCTCCAACACTGCCACACACCCTCCAACACTCCCACACACCCTCCAACACTCCCACACACACCCTCCAACACTGCCACAACACCTTCACACACCCTCCAACACTGCCACACACCTTCACACACCCTCCAACACTGCCACACACCTTCACACACCCTCCAACACTCCCACACACCTTCACACACCCTCCAACACTCCCACACACCTTCACACACCCTCCAACACTGCCACACACTTCACACACCCTCCAACACTGCCACACCCTTCACACACCCTCCAACACTGCCACACACCTTCACACACCCTCCAAACACTGCCACACCCTTCACACCCCTCCAACACTGCCACACACCTTCACACACCCTCCAACACTGCCACACACCTTCACACACCCTCCAACACTGCCACACACCTTCACACACCCTCCAACACTGCCACACACCTTCACACACCCTCCAACACTGCCACACACCTTCACACACCCTCCACACTGCCACACACCTTCACACACCCTCCAACACTCCCACACACCTTCACACACCCTCGCAACACTCCCACACACCTTCACACACCCTCCAACACTCCCACACACCTTCACACACCCTCCAACACTGCCACACACCTTCACACACCCTCCAACACTGCCACACACCTTCACACACCCTCCAACACTCCACACACCTTCACACACCCTCCAACACTCCCCACACACCTTCACACACCCTCCAACACTGCCACACACCTTCACACACCCTCCAACACTCCCACACACCTTCACACACCCTCCAACACTCCCACACACCCTTCACACACCCTCCAACACTCCCAGGCACCTTCACACACCCTCCCAACACTGCCACACACCTTCACACACCCTCCAACACTGCCACACACCTTCACACACCCTCCAACACTGCCACACACCTTCACACACCCTCCAACACTGCCACACACCTTCACACACCCTCCAACACTGCCACACACCTTCACACACCCTCCAACACTGCCACACACCTTCACACACAACCCTCCAACACTGCCACACACCTTCACACACCCTCCAACACTCCACACACCTTCACACACCCTCCAACACTCCCACACACCTTCACACACCCTCCAACACTCCCACACACCTTCACACACCCTCCAACACTGCCACACACCTTCACACACCCTCCAACACTGCCACACACCTTCACACACCCTCCAACACTCCCACACACCTTCACACACCCTCCCAACACTCCACACACCTTCACACACCTCCAACACTGCCACACACCTTCACACACCCTCCAACACTCCACACACCTTCACACACCCTCCAACACTCCCACACACCTTCACACACCCTCCAACACTCCCAGGCACCTTCACACACCCTCCAACACTGCCACACACCTTCACACACCCTCCAACACTGCCACACACCTTCACACACCCTCCAACACTGCCACACACCTTCACACACCCTCCAACACTGCCACACACCTTCACACACCCTCCAACACTGCCACACACCTTCACACACCCTCCAACACTGCCACACACCTTCACACACCCTCCAACACTGCCACACACCTTCACACACCCTCCAACACTGCCACACACCTTCACAAACGTTCCAGCTGAAATATTAACTATTGGAAAAGTTGTTTACGTAAAGATTTCGTTAAGTAATTTCCTCTTGTCACGAAATTTCTTTCTTTGCCAGAGACGCCCCGACGCCCCGACGCCCCCGACGCCCTGACGCCCCGACGCCCCGACGCCCCGACGCCCCGACGCCCCGACGCCCCGACGCCCCGACGCCCTGACGCCCCGACGCCCCGACGCCCCGACGCCCCGACGCCCCGACGCCCCGACGCCCTGACGCCCCGACGCCCCGACGCCCCGACGCCCGACGCCCCGACGCCCTGACGCCCGACGCCCCGACGCCCCGACGCCCTGACGCCCCGACGCCCCGACGCCCCGACGCCCCGACGCCCCGACGCCCCGACGCCCTGACGCCCCGACGCCCCGACGCCCCGACGCCCCGACGCCCTGACGCCCCGACGCCCCGACGCCCCGACGCCCTGACGCCCCGACGCCCCGACGCCCCGACGCCCCGACGCCCCGACGCCCCGACGCCCTGACGCCCCGACGCCCCGACGCCCCGACGCCCTGACGCCCCGACGCCCCGACGCCCCGACGCCCCGACGCCCCCGACGCCCTGACGCCCGACGCCCCGACGCCCCGACGCCCCGACGCCCCGACGCCCTGACGCCCCGACGCCCCGACGCCCCGACGCCCTGACGCCCCGACGCCCCGACGCCCCGACGCCCCGACGCCCCGACGCCCTGACGCCCCGACGCCCCGACGCCCCGACGCCCTGACGCCCCGACGCCCCGACGCCCCGACGCCTGACGCCCCGACGCCCCGACGCCCCGACGCCCTGACGCCCCGACGCCCCGACGCCCCGACGCCCTGACGCCCCGACGCCCCGACGCCCCGACGCCCTGACGCCCCGACGCCCCGACGCCCCGACGCCCCGACGCCCCGACGCCCCGACGCCCTGACCTGTACGGCACGAGCTCTCTCATATGCCAGGCTCCCATGCTGCCAGTGTGGTAGACTGTGGGCAGGTTTACAGGCTCCCATGCTGCCAGTGTGGTAGACTGTGGGCAGGTTTACAGGCTCCCATGCTGCCAGTGTGGTAGACTGTGGGCAGGTTTACAGGCTCCCATGCTGCCAGTGTGGTAGACTGTGGGCAGGTTTACAGGCTCCCATGCTGCCAGTGTGGTAGACTGTGGGCAGGTTTACAGGCTCCCATGCTGCCAGTGTGGTAGACTGTGGGCAGGTTTACAGGCTCCCATGCTGCCAGTGTGGTAGACTGTGGGCAGGTTTACCAGGCTCCCATGCTGCCAGTGTGGTAGACTGTGGGCAGGTTTACAGGCTCCCATGCTGCCAGTGTGGTAGACTGTGGGCAGGTTTACAGGCTCCCATGCTGCCAGTGTGGTAGACTGTGGGCAGGTTTACAGGCTCCCATGCTGCCAGTGTGGTAGACTGTGGGCAGGTTTACAGGCTCCCATGCTGCCAGTGTGGTAGACTGTGGGCAGGTTTACAGGCTCCCATGCTGCCAGTGTGGTAGACTGTGGGCAGGTTTACAGGCTCCCATGCTGCCAGTGTGGTAGACTGTGGGCAGGTTTACAGGCTCCCATGCTGCCAGTGTGGTAGACTGTGGGCAGGTTTACAGGCTCCCATGCTGCCAGTGTGGTAGACTGTGGGCAGGTTTACAGGCTCCCATGCTGCCAGTGTGGTAGACTGTGGGCAGGTTTACAGGCTCCCATGCTGCCAGTGTGGTAGACTGTGGGCAGGTTTACAGGCTCCCATGCTGCCAGTGTGGTAGACTGTGGGCAGGTTTACAGGCTCCCATGCTGCCAGTGTGGTAGACTGTGGGCAGGTTTACAGGCTCCCATGCTGCCAGTGTGGTAGACTGTGGGCAGGTTTACAGGCTCCCATGCTGCCAGTGTGGTAGACTGTGGCAGGTTTACAGGCTCCCATGCTGCCAGTGTGGTAGACTGTGGGCAGGTTTACAGGCTCCCATGCTGCCAGTGTGGTAGACTGTGGGCAGGTTTACAGGCTCCCATGCTGCCAGTGTGGTAGACTGTGGGCAGGTTTACAGGCTCCCATGCTGCCAGTGTGGTAGACTGTGGGCAGGTTTACAGGCTCCCATGCTGCCAGTGTGGTAGACTGTGGGCAGGTTTACAGGCTCCCATGCTGCCAGTGTGGTAGACTGTGGGCAGGTTTACAGGCTCCCATGCTGCCAGTGTGGTAGACTGTGGGCAGGTTTACAGGTGGGACAATGGTAGACTGTGGGCAGGTTTACAGGTGGGACAATGTGGTAGACTGTGGGCAGGTTTACAGGTGGGACAATGTGGTAGACTGTGGGCAGATTTACAGGCAAGACAATGTGGTAGACTGTGGGCAGGTTTACAGGCAGGACAATGTGGTAGACTGTGGGCAGGTTTACAGGCAGGACAATGTGGTAGACTGTGGGCAGGTTTACAGGCAGGACAATGTGGGAGACTGTGGGCAGGTTTACAGGCAGGACAATGTGTTAGACTGTGGGCAAATTTACAGGCAGGACAATGTGGTAGACTGTGGGCAGGTTTACAGGCAGGACAATGTGGTAGACTGTGGGCAGGTTTACAGGCAGGACAATGGTAGACTGTGGGCAGGTTTACAGGCGGGACAATGTGGGAGACTGTGGGCAGGTTTACAGGTGGGACAATGTGGGAGACTGTGGCCAGGTTTACAGGCAGGACAATGGTAGACTGTGGGCAGGTTTACAGGTGGGACAATGTGGTAGACTGTGGGCAGGTTTACAGGTGGGACAATGTGGTAGACTGTGGGCAGGTTTACAGGCAGGACAATGTGGTAGACTGTGGGCAGGTTTACAGGCAGGACAATGTGGTAGACTGTGGGCAGGTTTACAGGCAGGACAATGGTAGACTGTGGGCAGGTTTACAGGCGGGACAATGTGGGAGACTGTGGGCAGGTTTACAGGTGGGACAATGTGGGAGACTGTGGGCAGGTTTACAGGCAGGACAATGGTAGACTGTGGGCAGGTTTACAGGTGGGACAAGTACCTGGCTCACAGGAAGGACAAGACGTGGTTTACTTCTCCTGGTTAATGTAGTCTACAAAGTTTACTTACACCATCTTCTTCTCCTCTGGCAATTCCCCATAACTTGTGCCGCTACTGGACTGAGAGTTGACTGATGATAGATTCATTATCATAATTTACTTCATGACTCTATGAATGCACTCATGAGCAAATATTAGCGATGTAAAGTGGGATGAATCCCATGTTTATGGAGACAACAATCTCAACCAGCAATACAACCATACTTACTTCCTGTTGTGAGACTCCCAGGTCCACGAGTCTTACACGACACCTCAGGTACCACGAGTCTTACACGACACCTCAGGTACCACGAGTCTTACACGACACAGGTACCACGAGTCTTACACGACACCTCAGGTACCACGAGTCTTACACGACACCCCAGGTACCACGAGTCTTACACGAACCTCAGGTACCACGAGTCTTACACGACACCTCAGG